>NC_091981.1:276331057-276577625 GCF_044704955.1 Pristiophorus japonicus | reverse complement strand
GTGGAGAGGAGGGGGGAGAGTGGAGGAGGAGGGGGGAGAGTGGAGAGGAGGGGGGAGAGTGGAGAGGAGGGGGGAGAGTGGAGAGGAGGGGGGAGAGTGGAGAGGAGGGGGGAGAGTGGAGAGGAGGGGGAGAGTGGAGAGGAGGCGGGAGAGTGGAGAGGAGGCGGGAGAGTGGAGAGGAGGCGGGAGAGTGGAGAGGAGGCGGGAGAGTGGAGAGGAGGCGGGAGAGTGGAGAGGAGGCGGGAGAGTGGAGAGGAGGCGGGAGAGTGGAGAGGAGGCGGGAGAGTGGAGAGGAGGCGGGAGAGTGGAGAGGAGGCGGGAGAGTGGAGAGGAGGCGGGAGAGTGGAGAGGAGGCGGGAGAGTGGAGAGGAGGCGGGAGAGTGGAGAGGAGGCGGGAGAGTGGAGAGGAGGCGGGAGAGTGGAGGAGGGGAGGGGGAGAGAGGAGGAGGAGAGGGGGAGAGAGGAGGAGGGGAGGGGGGATAGAGGAGGAGGGGAGGGGGGAGAGGGGGGAGGGGGGAGAGAGGAGAGGAGGGGGAGAGAGGAGGAGGGGGGGGGAAGAGAGGTAAGGAGGGGAGGGGGAAGAGAGGAGGGGTGGGGAGAGTGGAGCTGAACGGGTGAGGGGGGGGTGAGGGGGAGAGGAGCTGAACGGGGGAGGGCTGAACGGGGAGGGGGAGTGCGCTGAACTGGGGGGGGGGAAGGAAGAGGGGGGCTGAGGGGGAGGAGAGAGGGGGGCTGAACGGGGGGGGGGGGGGGGGGAAGAGAGAGAGAGAGAGAGAGAGAGAGAGAGAGAGAGAGAGAGAGAGAGCGAGCGCTGAACGGGCCCCAGAAAGTGGTGAACCTGTGGAATTCTCTACCACAGAAAATTGTTGAGGCCAATTCACTAAATATATTAAAAAAGGAGTTAGATGTGGTCCTTACTACTAGGGGGATCAAGGGGTATGGTGAGAAAGCAGGAATGGGGTACTGAAGTTGCATGTTCAGCCATGAACTCATTGAATGGCGGTGCAGGCTCGAAGGGCCTACTCCTGCACCTATTTTCTATGTTTCTAAAGGATGGTATTCAATTGAAAACAAGGCATACAATGTTGCGAAGATTAGTGGTAGCCCAGAGGATTGGGAAACTTAGCAAACAGCAAAGAACAATTAAAAAAATAATAGTAAGATAGATTATGAGGGGAAATTAGCAAGAAATATATAAACAGACAGTAAGAGCTTCTATAGGTATATAAAAAGGAAGCGAGTAGTTAAAGTAAACATTGGTCCCTTCGAGGATGAGACTGGGGAATTAATAATGTGAACAGGGAAATGGCAGAGACTTTGAATAAATATTTTGCATTTCAAGGTAGAAGGCACTAAATGCATCCCAGTAATAGATAATCAAGGGGCTAGGGAGGAGGGAACTTAAAACAATCACTATCACGAGAGAAAAAGTACTAGGCAAACTAATGGGACTAAAGGTGGACAAGTCCCCTGGACCTGATGGACTCCATCCTAGGGTCTAAAAGAAGTAGCTGCAGATATAGTGGATGCATTGGTTGTAATCTACCAAAATTCCCTGGATTCTGGGAAGGTCCCAGCGGATTGGAAATCCGCAATCTAACGCCCCTATTTAAGGGAGACAGAAAGCAGGAAACTATAGACCAGTTAGCCTAGCATCTGTCACTGGGAAAATACTGGAGTTCATTATTAAGGAAGTAGTAGCAGGGCATTTGGAAAATCATAATACAATTAAGCAGAGTTAGCATGGTTTTATGAAAGGGAAATCATGTTTGATAAATTTGCTAGAGTTCTTTCGAGGATGTAACGATGGATAAAGGAGAACCAGTAAATGTAGTGTATCGATAAGGTGCCACATAAAAGGTTACTGCAAAGACGAGAGCTCAGGGGGTTGGGGGTAATATATTAGCATGGATAGAGGATTGGGTAACGAACAGAAAACAGAGAGTCGGGATAAATGGGTCATTTTCAGGTTGGCAAACTGTAACTAGTGGGGTGCCACAGGGATCAGTGCTGGGGCCTTAACTACTTACAATCTTTCTTAATGACTTGGATGAAGGGACCAAGTGTAATGTAGCCAAATTTGCTGATGAACAAAGATAGGTGGGAAAGAAAGTTGAGGGAGGTCACAAAGAATTTGCAAGGGGATATAGACAGGCTAAGTGAGTGGGCAAACATTGGGCAGATGGAGCAGAATGTGGGAAAATGCGAGTTATTATTTAAATGGAGGGAGATTACAAAATGTTGCGGTACATAGGGATCTGGGGGCCCTTGTACATGAAACATAAAAAGTTAGTATGCAGGTACAGCAAGTAATTAGGAAGGCAGATAGTATGTTAGCCTTTATTGCAAGGGGGATGGAGTACAAAAGTAGGGAAGTCCTGTACAGGGCATTGGTGAGGCCACACCTGGAGTAAGGCGTACAGTTTTAGGAAGGATATACTTGCATTGGAGGAAGTTCAGAGAAGGTTTACTAGGTTGATTCCTGAGATGATGGGGTTGTCATATGAAGAAAGGTTGCGCAGGTTGGACCTATACTCATTGAAGTTTAGAAGAATGAGAGGTGATCTTACTGAAACGTACAAGATTATGAGGGGCCTTGACAGGGTAGATGCAGAGAGGATGTTTCCCCTTGTGAAGGAATCTAGAATTAGGGGGACATAATTTCAGAAAAGGGGTCACCCATTTAAAACGGAGATGAGGAGGAATTTCTTCTTTCAAGAGGGTCGTGAATCTGTGGAATTCTCTACCCCAGAGAGCTGTGGAGGCTGGGTCATTGAATATATTTAAGGTGGAGATAGACAGATTGTTGAATGATAAGGGAGCCAAGGGTTATGGGGAGTGTGCAGGGAAGTGGCGTTGAGGCCAAGATCAGATCAGCCATGATCTTATTGAATCAGATAGGCTCGCGGGGCCAAATGGCTACTCCTGATCCTATTTCTTATGTTCTTATGTTGCCTCTTGGCGACATCATCCAGAAACACAGCATCAGTTTCCACATGTACACTGATGACACCCAGCTCGACCTCACTACCATTTCTCTCGACCCCTCCATGGTCTCTAAATTATCCAACATCCAGTTCTGGATGAGCAAAAATTTTCTCCAATTGAATATTGGGAAGACCGAGGCCATTGTTTTCAGTCCCTGCCACAAACTCCGTTCCTTAGCCACTGACTCCATCCCTCTCCCTGTTTGAGGCTGAACCAGACTATTCTCAACCTTGGTGTCATACTTGACCATAAAATGAGCTTTCAAACACATCCGCAGCATAACTAACACAGCTTATTTCCACCTCCCTAACATCGCCTGTCTCAGCTCATCTGCTGCTGAAGCCCTCATATCCATGCCTTTGTTACCTCTAGACTTGACTATTCCAACAGACTCCTGGCTGGCCTCCCACATTCTACGCTACGTAAACTAGGGGTGATCCAAAACTTGCACCATGTCCCGCTCACCCATCACCCCTGTGCTCGCTGACCTACATTGGCTTCCGGTTAAGCAACGCCTCAATTTCAAGATTCTCATCCTTATTTTCAAATCCCTCCATGGCCTCGCCTCGCCTCTCCCTATCTCTGTAATCTCCTCCAGCCCCACAAACCCACCCCCACCTCACCCAAGATGTCTGCTATCCTCTAAATCTGCTCTCCTGAGCATCCCTGATTATAATCCCTCAACTATTGGTGGCCGTGCCTTCTGTTGCCTAGGCCCCAAGCTATGGAACTCCCTGCCTAAACCTTTTTACCCTCTTTCAAGACACTCCTTAAAGCATACCTCTTTGACCAACCCTGCGCTAATTTCTACTTATGCTCTCGGTGTCAAATTCTTATCGCATCACACTGTGAAGCGCCTTGGGACGTTTCACTGCGTTAAAGGTTCAATATAAATACAAGCAGTTGTTGAAGGATGGTAATACTTACAGTACATCATTTCTGCAATACTGTACAGGAGTGTTACCCTAGTTTTTTTCCATTCACATACTGGTATAAGATTTGAATATACAATCTTCTGACCCAGAGACAAGAGCACTACCAGTAAGCTTGGATGAGTGAACTGACCTTTAATCTACCCTGATCTATCTCCTCATTTGGTTAGCTGCTGCTTAGTCACTGGTTTGTCTTAGGCTCTTTGCACAATCGGAAATTAATAATTGTTAAGACTGTCTAAATTTCTCTGTGCAAGAGACATAATGGCTCAGAGTTCTGTGAGGATCTACATAGTGAAAATGCTATTACAGTTCTCCTTGAAATGAAATGATGACGGCCGAAATAAAACAGGCAAGTGACATTGCTTTAAAAATTGTGGGCGAATTCTGAAGCCTACCTTGTCAGAATGCAAAACCAAACACTGCTGATCTACAATTAAGAGTTTTAAATTGACAATCTCATCAAATGAAAACAAACAGCAGTTTTCCATGCAAAAACTTTAAAGTCACACATTCAAAGTGATTCAAACAGCACACAAGAGCCAGACACTTACAAAACTTCAAAACAACTTGCATAAAACAGAACATGCTGAATCCCGAACTATCCAAATGAAACTCTGTCATGAAAGACGGAATTGACTCAAAATCAACCCAAATAGAACTGTACTGGATCCTAAGATTATGGAGCTCAAAACCTGTGGTATGAGGTGCAAACACATAAACCTTCTGTCTTAGAGATGCGTACTACCAGCTGATCCAGGCAGACAAATGCTAAGTGTGTATTCCTTAGAGGTTCAAAATTTTACACAGTGAAACCCATGACCAACGTTTCCCCAATTTTAAATTTGGGTGCGTGGTCCCTTCAACAGGCTGCACGGCCCATTCAAAGCTCCGCGCATGCGCAAAATTTCACATTTGAAAAGCTGGTCCCGGGCTGCGTGGTCGCTTAGCGGAAATGTTGCCCATGACAGAGTTTCAATTGCTTTAAAAAGCAAGAACTTGCAAATGTATAGCACCTTTCACATCCTCAAGACATCCCAAAGTGATTTTTGAAGTCATTGTTATGTAGGCAATGACAACAATTTGTGCAAAGCAAAGTCCCACAAACAGCAATGAGCTAAATGACCCATTAAACCAGTTGTGGAGTTGTTGGCTCCAGGACAAATGTTGGCCAAGAGACCAGGAGATCTCCTCTGCTCTTCTTTGAATAGTGCCATAGGACCCTTTACGTCACCTGAACAGGCAGACTGGGGTCTTGGTTTAACTTCTCAACCGAAGATACCACTTCTGGCAGTGGCAGCCGGCTTGTGCGCTCAAGACCTGGAGTGGGATTTGAACCCACAACTTTTTGACTCCGGCAAGAGTGTTACCATCGAGTCAGACTTACACTGATTCCTCGACATGAAATAAGGCAGCATAAGGAACTAAGTTTACAGCAGTTTTATTCCTGCTAAAATCAGGCCGTGGAATAATTTCTCTCGACTAATCCCCTTTAAACTATTTTCAGTATTATAGACAAGTAATTTTTGTTGATTTATTTTGTCTTGGAAAACATTTTGATGTAAGCTTCAAAAGGTTAAAACAGAGACATTTCCTTAAGCAGTTAAAATAACTGGACAAAATAAGAAACAACTGCAGTTTAAAAAAAACACCTACAAGGTACTGTTACTTACTCATAAAGCCTGGACCAAAAGATGGAGGGTTTGGGCGTGACATCTGAGGCGCCAAATTTGCATCCTGAAAACAATCCAATCAAAAGCAATATTTCAGCATTTTTTCCCACAATGAAATAATCTTCCAAACGAGAAAATAATTAACTATTACTATGTCTGAAACAATCAGATCACTCACTAAAAGACTCGCTGACCCACAACGGCAAGGTCATTTTTATGTTTGTAATTTAATTCATTATTATTTTTCTATTCTTATTCTCTTCCCAGGCTCCCTGTACCATAGCTTTCCCCAGAGATAAAGGCAGGTTAGATAATGGCTCACGGTCCTCTTCCAATAATGTTCTGTTGCTGGTTGCTGGGATGTGAATCGAACAGGTCACTGCAATAGTGACGCACCTGCTTTACCACACAATTGTAAAATGGTTCCCTCCTCTCTCTCCAGTTCATTCCTCCTGCTGGGATACAGTTCAACGGACACATTCAAGCCTCTAGAATCTTGCCTAAGCAGCCACTCCACATGAAATTGGCTTGTGTGGAGCATAAGCAACAGCATGGACCAGTTGGGCTGAATGATAATTTTCTTTGCTGCACATGATACATAACTAAGATGGTAAGTATTGGCAAGATTGCCCACTGTGGATGGCATTATAGCTGAAGCCTATAAAAGGCCCATCAGTCACAGTCGGGGAGCAGGAGTTCGAGGAGGCGCGGCGGGAGGTCGGAAGAGGAGGGCTATAAAAGGCCCATCAGTCACAGTCGGGGAGCGGCAGCATTGAGGAGGAGCTAGCTGGTGCAGCTGCAGCAGGGTGAGAAGGCAAAAAAGTAGAAAGAAATCGAAGGGTGATGTCACAGCCAAGGGGGGAAGTGATTGGTTGGTGATTGGTGAGTAGTTTTTCTTTATCTTTTCCTTTATCAGTCGATAACCTTTATCATTCTTGTTGCCAAATTAAGTTAATCTAAGGGTTAAGTCATGGCAGGAGAGGTCGGACATGTGTCATGCTCCTACATGTGCAGGAAGTTATCGGCTGCAGCACCTGACAGACCGCATTGCGGCACTGGAGCTGTGGGTTGATTTACTCTGGAGCATCCGCGATGCTAAGGATGTCGTGAATAGCACATTTAATGAGTTAGCCATGCCGCAGGTAAAGGTTACACAGCCAGATAGGGGATGGGTGACCAACAGGAAGAGCAGTGGAACGAAGGTAGTGCAGGGGTCCCCTGCGGTCATCCCCCTGCAAAACAGATACACCGCTTTGGGTACTGTTGAGGGGGATGACTCATCAGGGGAGAGCAGCAGCAGCTAAGTTCATGGCACTGTGGGTGGCTCTGCTGCACAGGAGGACAGGAAAAAGAATGGGAGAGCTATCGTGGTAGGGGATTCTATTGTAAGGGGAATAGACAGACGTTTCTGCGGCCGCAATCGAGACTCCAGGGTGGTATGTTGCCTCCCTGGTACAAGGGTCAAGGGTGTCTCGGAGCGACTGCAGGACATTTTGAAGGGGGAGGGGGAACAGCCAGTTGTCGTGGTGCATATAGTTACCAACGATATAAGTAAAAAATGGGATGAGGTCCTACAAGACGAATTTAGGGAGTTAGGAACTAAATTTAAAAAGTAGGACCTCAAAAGGTAGTAATCTCAGGATTGCTACCAGTGCCACATGCTAGTCAGAGTAGGAATCGCAGGAGAGCTCAGATGAATGTGTGACTTGAGGAGTGGTGCAGAAGGGAGGGATTCAAATTCCTGGGACATTGGAACCAGTTCTGGGGCAGGTGGGACCAGTACAAACCGGAGGGTCTGCAACTGGGCAGGACCAGAACCAATGTCCTAGGGGGGGGTGTTTGCTAGTGCTGTAGGGGAGGGGTTAAACTAATATGGCAGAGTGATGGGAACCTACGCAGGGAGACAGAGGGAAGTAGAATGGGGGTAGAAGCAAAAGATAGAAGGAAGAAAAGTAAAAGTAGAGGGCAGAGAAACCCAAGGCAAAAAGCAAAAAGGGCCACATTACAGCAAAATTCTAAAGGGACAAAGTGTGTTAAAAAGACAAGCCTGAAGGCTCTGTGCCTCAATGCTAGGAGTATTCGTAATAAGGTGGACGAATTAACTGCGCAGATAGCTGTTAACGGATATGATGTAATTGGCATCACGGAGACATGGCTCCAGGGTGACCAAGGCTGGGAATTCAACATCTAGGGGTATTCAACATTCAGGAAGGATACGCAGAGAGGAAAAGAAGGTGGGGTGGCGTTGCTGGTTAAAGAGGAAATTAACGCAATAGTAAGGAATGACATTAGCTTGGATGATGTGGAATCGGTATGGGTGGAGCTACGGAATACCAGAGGGCAGAAAACGCTAGTGGGAGTTGTGCACAGACCACCAAACATTAATAGTGAGGTTGGGGACAGCATCAAACAAGAAATTAGGGATGCGTGCAATAAAAGTACAGCAGTTATCATGGGCGACTTTAATCTACATATAGATTGGGCTAACCAAACTGGTAGCAATGCAGTGGAGGAGGATTTCCTGGAGTCTGTTAGGGATGGTTTTCTGGATCAATATGTCGAGGAACCAACTAGAGGGCTGGCTATCCTAGATTGGGTGATGTGTAATGAGAAAGGACTAATTAGCAATCTTGTTGTGGAGGCCCCTTAAGGAAGAGTGACCATAATATGGCAGAATACTTTATTAAGATGGAGAGTGACACAGTTAATTCAGACACTAGGGTCCTGAACTTAAGGAAAGGTAACTTCGATGGTATGAGACATGATTTGACTAGAATAGACTGGCGAACGATACTTAAAGGGGTTGACGGTAGATAAGCAATGGCAAACATTTAAAGATCACATGGATGAACTTCAACAATTGTACATCCCTGTCTGGAGCAAAAATAAAACGGGGAAGCTGGCTCAACCGTGGCTAACAAGGAAAATTAAGGACAGTGTTAAATCCAAGGAAGAGGCATATAAATTGGCCAGAAAAAGCAGCAAACCTGAGGACTGGGAGAATTTTATAATTTAGCAGAGGAGGACAAAGGATTTAATTAGGAGGGTGAAAATAGAGCACGAGAGGAAGCTTGCTAAGAACATAAAAACTGACTGCAAAATCTTCTATAGATATGTGAAGAGAAAAAGATTAGTGAAGACAAATGTAGGTCCCTTGCAGTCAGATTCAGGTGAATTTATAATGGCAAACAAAGAAATGGCAGACCAACTGAACAAATACTTTGGTTCTGACTTCACGAAGGAAGACACCAATAACCTTCCGGAAATACTTGGGGACCAAGGGTCTAGTGAGAAGGAGGAACTGAAGGAAATCCTTATTAGGCGGGAAATTGATGAGATTGAAGGCCAATAAATCCCTGGGGCCTGATAGTCTACATCCCAGAGTACTTAAGGAAGTGGCCCAAGAAATAGTGGATGCATTGGTGATCATTTTCCAACAGTCGATCGACTCTGGATAAGTTCCAATGGACTGGAGGGGAGCTAATGTAACACCACTTTTTAAGAAAGGGGGGAGAGAAAACGGGGAATTATAGGCCGGTTAGCCTGACATCAGTAGTGGGGAAAATGTTGGAATCAATTATTAAAGATGAAATAGCAGCGCATTTGGAAAGCAGTGACCGAATCGGTCCAAGTCAGCATGGATTTATGAAAGGGAAATCATGCTTGACAAATCTTCTAGAATTTTTTGAAGATTTAACATGTAGAGTGGACAAGGGAGAACCAGTGGATGTGGCGTATTTGGACTTTCAAAAGGCTTTTGACAAGGTCCCACACAAGGGATTGGTGTGCAAAATTAAAGCATATGGTATTGGGGTTAATGTACTGATGTGGATAGAGAACTGGTTGGCAGACAGGAAGCAAAGAGTCGGGATAAACGGGTCCTTTTCAGAATGGCAGGCAGTGACTAGTGGGGTGCCGCAGGGCTCAGTGCTGTGACCCCAGCTATTTACAACATACATTAGTGATTTAGATGAACGAATTGAGTGTAATATCTCCAAGTTTGCAGATGACACTAAGCTGGGTGGCGGTGTGAGCTATGAGGAGGACGCTAAGAGGCCGCAGGGTGACTTGGACAGGTTAGGTGAGTGGGCAAATGCATGGCAGATGCAGTATAATGCGGATAAATGTGAGGTTATCCGCATTGGTGGCAAAAACACGAAGGCAGATCATCTGAATGGCGAAGATTAGGAAAAGGGGAGGTGCAACGAGACCTGGGTGTCATGGTACATCAGTCATTGAAAGTTGGCATGCAGCTACAACAGGCGGCGAAGAAGGCAAATAGTATGTTGGCCTTCATAGCTAGGGGATTTAGTATAGGAGCAGGGAGGTCTTACTGCACAGTTGTACAGGCCTCACCTGGAATAGTGTGTTCAGTTTTGGTCTCCTAATCTGAGGAAGGACATTCTTGCTATTGAGGGAGTGCAGCAAAGGTTCACCAGACAGATTCCCGGGATGGCACGACTGACATATGAGGAGAGACTGGATCGACTGGGCCTGTATTCACTGGAGTTTAGAAGGATGAGAGGGGATCTCATAGAAACATATAAAATTCTGATGGGACTGGACAGGTTAGATGCAGGAAGAATGTTCCCAATGTTGGGGAAGTCCAGAACCAGGGGTCACAGTCTAAGGATAAGGGGTAAGCCATTTAGGACCGAGATGAGGAGAAACTTCTTCACTCAGAGAGCTGTTAACCTGTGGAATTCCCTACTGCAGAGAGTTGTTGATGCCAGTTCATTGGATATATTCAAGAGGGAGTTAGATATGGCCCTTACGGCTAAAGGGATCAAGGAGTATGCAGAGAAAGCAGGAAAGGGGTACTGAGGTGAATGATCAGCCATGATCTTATTGAATGGTGGTGCAGGCTCGAAGGGCCAAATGGCCTACTCCTGCACCTATTTTCTATGTTTCAATCTTACCATCAACCCAACGTCTGCATATTTTTCAACATGGGTAGGTGGACAGTAAATTAGGAACAGGAGTCCTGATTGATTTCATCCTTTCCAAGCATGGGAGCCAATGATCGTATTCTAGAGCGGCTAACAGCACAGGCCAAAATAAAATAGTTGCCCCTGCTGGGTTGGAACTGGGTTATGGTAATTTTCTTGACTAGCAAAGTAACAGCAGCAGTAACCTGCTGTCTTAGCAGAAGGCTGGCTTGGTTAAGAGTCTAGCAACAGGTACCCAGTGCAAGTTGGATTTATGTTAGATTTGTCTCTGACTAGAACGATTTTTATCGTTTTTTCAGATTAGCTGTCTGGTTAGGGTACAAGAATTTTTAACAACAGGAGAAGCGGTGGCAGCAGCTCCAGCCCGAAGGGGGGGGGAGGCGGGGTGGCTGGGAGAGAGGTCCTTTGTGGCCCTTTAAGGTGGTGGGGTAGCAGTCATTTTGGGGAGCGGGCTTCAGCGTCTCTGGTTGCCCTGGCAACTTCAGCTTTTCGCGCATGCCCAGAGAGTTTTTAAGCACAGACTTGAAGCTCCGCCCCTTCCAGACTAACTTCGGAGAGCTCTGCGTCAAATTCAAATATTTCTTTGGCAAAAGCCCTGATTTTTTTTTTGTCCTGGCGCAAACATACGCAAAAAATCATACGTTAACATGTGTGAGCGTCAAAAATCCAGCCAGTGGAAAATATGGGCCATGATGAAGTTATAAGGGCATACCACAGTTATGAACAAAGACTTAAAAAGAGCGATGAAGGTTAATGGGTTAACTGATTGCGATCTTCACGACTATAGTGGGCTATGATAAGGTAAATAGAGATAGATTAATTCTACTTGTTAGTGAGATGGTAAAAAGGCATTAAGTTTAAGATGATCACAAAAATCTCGAGCAATTAGGGATGGGCAAAAAATGCTGGCCTTGATAGGCCCACATCCCACGAGCAAATAAAAAAAATACAGGCGAAATTCAAATAAAATTGCTTTAGAAGGAGGGCATTCGAAGAAAACAAATCATGTCGAAGCAGAGTCCATAAATTCTTTTAAAATAAATTACTTGGAAAAGAGGAACATGAAAGAAACAAGGGAATAGTGGGACTTGACAAGTGGATTACGTGAAGAAAGATACCAGCACAGACTTCATGGGCCGAATGGCCAGTTTCTGTACTGTTAATACTGCGAATCTTTGAAGTGGGTAAAAGGGCAATTGTGCCCAAGAATCAGCAGGTTGGCACTGCTGTTTACAATATACTTCATAAATTATCTAATTAAATAACTACCGGGCTAGCTCCTTGGTGAATGGGATTCTGTCCACTGTCAGCACTCTGTGTGCTAGATATTTGCTGGCCCACGAATGGAAATCTGCAAGAAACAGAGAAAATACAGTTAGAAATCCAAGAAAATCTTACTGGCTTCTTCACGCGAACTTCAACTTTAAAGCGGAAGGTAACTATACAGGTAACTACCATCATCCTCTATAATCCTCTTGCGTAAACTGTTTTCCTGGTTTGGCCATTTCAAAATAAATCTTGGAAAGAACTCTCTAACCATTCTTTGGCAGCATGTAGTACAACTATGAATGCGTGACACAGACGCAGAAACTCCCTTCAGTGCAGCTGCTTGACAGAATAGGGATTTTTGTCTGCAGTAGAAATCAATTTTGTTTATTTCCTGTCCAGGCCTCAATTTCCATCAGTACTAGAGAATATTGAAGACCAATGTTCCCTGTAATTTTTCTTGGTGCGCGGGCCCTTTAACTGGCGACGCGGCTCATTCAATTTTTCGCGCATGCGCGGTTATTTCCACTGAAAAGCTGGTGAGCAGCCTGCGCAGGACCTCAAGCCCACTTCGCGGCCGCAGACTCTCTGGAACAAATAGCTACAGCCAACCTGCCCCATGGCTTTTGCCAGTAGCTCACCAGCTGATTTCCCATCCCCCTTGATCATCAACTAAGATAAGACACTTATTGCATGAAGAGTGATCTTGGCCCCAACACCATCACGCGATACTGAATTACCATGAAATCTTTTTATTTTCAACCAACAGACCTATCTCAATTTCTGGTCCTTTAAGTATATCGGCAGTTTAATAAATCTGAAAGCACAGCGAGTTCCTTGTACAAGAACTTGGTAAGGCCTCACCTGGAATACTGCGTCCAGTTTTGGTTTCCTCACATGGTGCGTAATATTGAGGCTTTGGAAAGGGTGCAGAGGACAGCCACTAGACTAGTGCTCAATATAAAGCACCTTGATTATCGAAATAGGCTAAAAGAGTTGGGACTCTATATCTTAGAGAAGCATAGACTTAGAGGTGTTCTGATTGAGGTTTATAAGATAATGAAGGGAATAGATTGTGTTCCAGCTGACAGCTTGTTCCAATCGGTTAGAGAGGACCAGGGTCACAAGTTTAAGCTGTATAAGGCCAGATCTAGGTTAGATGTGAGGAGATGGTTCTTTTCCCAGAGAATAGTGGAGCGCTGGAAGAAGCTGCTGTTTCATGCAGTGAACACCAATTCGCTGAATTCCTTCAAGCGAGACCTGAACCTATTTCTAGCAGATACGTAGGTACTGCGGGGAATTCAGGGCCAGAGTAATCTCCTGGACTAGTTTCAATCACCTAAATGGGTCGCAGAGGAATTTCACAGATCTCTTTCCACCAAATTGACTTTGGTTTTTAATGTGTTTTTTCGCCTCTCCCAGGAGATCACATGGTTTTCGGTGGGGTGGAGAGTGCATATATTATGATACACAAGCTATCACAATTGTGTAGGGCAGTCTTGATGGACCAGAGGGTCTTTATCTGTCCGCCACTGTTCATATGTTGTTCAGATAAGTCACTTAATTTTCATTTAACAATCAATCTCACGCACAAATTCTGGACAGTTCCAGAACAAGAACGTAAATCCATTGATAATTAAATGGACACTTTCTGGGATTCAGAAATAATGCATACTGTCTTAGCTACATAAGTTGTTAATACATTATGTATTTTTTTTTAAACTATGTTGCCCTGTACTAAACACAATGGTAGTCAGGGAAAGAGAGGACCTGCTTCCAGACTTTGTTTTCCTGCTCTATAAAGAGTTAAAAGGAATTGTGCAAGAACTACCCTGGTCAATTCCTCCTCCAAGTGTCCTATCTTTCACTGACAAAACACTTGGGCACCTACTCAATACTTCCTATGGAGAACTTAGCATGTAAAGATATATCTGTTACTTTCATAGCATGATTTCAGAAATCATGATACAATAACTGCATGACAACCATTCTTTAAGGGCGGACGGAGAAACTAGCAGAGCAATAGTCAAAAAGTTATATGCTGTACCTACTTGCATAGCCAACAGATGGCACAAGTCACTGTGTAGACAATAATAAATAGAAAATAAGTAAAGAGCAATATCAATTACCTTGGATTGGAATTAAGGCCAAGTGATTTTAAGTAGGGTTTGTGCACCATTTCTAACTCATTTCTCTAAATTAAGTAGATTTTCTTCCTGATGGAAAAGCCCATTTTCCTACAAAAGCAAATATTTACCAACACATGAAAATCATTACCTGTTCATCACTATTGGCGGCATTCCTAAATTACTTTGGGCCATAACTCTGTTGATTCCTTTTAATGCTACCATTTTTGCTTTCATTATAGGATCAGTAATTGCATCAAAATCTATAAAACAATGCAAGAACATTTGTATAATTATTCAACAGAAACATTTTTACATGAGTACAAGTATATAAAGTAACAACAATTCCCATTTTCTTTCCCCAAAAGGGCTCTCGTCAACTGGAACGAGAAGGAATAATTAGGCTTCAACATCTAAGTAAATGCTACCCCACCGATAGGGCAGGATCAGTATCTGTATCAGATGCATTATAATTTCCCTCTCTTTCCAAAATGGAATGCACTTCTAGTATGACGTGCAAATTCACTTCAAGACTGACCATGCAAATGATTTTGGATTGTTAAGTGGGTAACTGTGTCACATAGTCTATCAGCCATACAGACAAGGTTGGTCTTAAGTCTGACTCCGGTACGTGCAGTGTTAAGGCATATTAACCTCACGAGTGGCACTGGAAGGTAGATCTTGCACTATAACGCCATTTCTCAGTGAACAATCCGATTTCCATATATTTAATGGCAGTGCAGACCCAAAATTTTCATGGATCTAGCATTTTGCCACCATACTGGTCTGGTAGCACTGTTGATCTGATTCAGTGTGTGTGTGTGTGTGTGTGTGTGTGTGTGTGTGTGTTTGTTGCAAAGCAAGCATGGGGCTATGTGGGCTCAGTAAATTAATCCCAACATGGTGAAGTACTGAAAAATAAAATCTACAAAATATTGGAAAATATGTTTCTAAATGTGGTAGAGAAACCGAGGGATCTGGAATTACAGCTACGCAGATCAATAAAAATAGCGCCGCATGTTAATAAGACCTTAAAAAAGCCGAAGTTCATTTCTGGAGGGATAGAATTGAAAAGCAGAAAAGTTATATTAAACTTGGTTAGACCACATGATGCTATGAATAGTACAGGTCTCCATATTCTGAAAAGGATAGGGAAGCCTTGGAGAAGGTGCAAAATAGATGAACTAGAATAACACCAGAACGGAGAGGTTATAACTAGCAGAAAAAAGACTGAACAGGCTGGGACTCTTTCCTCCAGAAAAGAAAAGACTGAGGAGTGACCTGATGGAGGTCTTCCAGACCATGAAAAGGTTTGATAGGGTAGACATAGAGATGTTTCCACTTATGGGCGAGACCAGAACTAGGGGCCATAAATATAGGACAAGAATAAACTAATCCAACAATTCAGGAGCAACTTCTTTACCCAGAGTGGGTAGAATGTGGAGCTCGCTACCACAGCAAGTAGTTGAGGTGAATAGCATTGATGCATTTAAGGAGTAGCTGGATGAGCACATGTGGGAGAAAAGAATGGAAGAATATGTTGATGGGGTTAGATGAAGAGGGGAGGGAGGAAGCTCATGTGGAGCAGAACCCCGTAGGGACGAATGGCCTGTTTGTCCTGTAAATACTTCGTAATTACTAAAAAAAAACATGGTCCATTCTTTGTCATTATTTTTTTTTAATTAACTACTCTCCAAGTCTCCTAGAATATTTTCACTTGCTTATATTTACATTGTGTATGTTTTTTTTAAATATACACACATGTATTAAATATCTGCTATATTTTACTTTATTTAGCAGATTAATAAATGATAAATAGTCTAATTAAAAATGTTTTCAAATTTTACAAAGATGTCAAGCTGTCTTTTATTTTCATGTGTATAAAACATGGCTCCAAGGATTGTAAATAAACCCCTCTGGTCCACTCAGTTCCAACATAGAGAGAAGCTCCCAGTGTCGCCTCCTCCTTTATGCCAATAATGACATGAATTATATAGCCTACCACCTCCCTCCCAAATGTGATCTTACAGGAAAATTTCACCTAATGTCATCAACAAGATAGATAGTCAAAATAAATCACACATTAGATAGATAGATATATAGATTAAAACATCTGATTTATTACACATGTTGTTAGCTCAATTAATTATATATATTTATTATATATAAAATATATTATGCATAATGTATTTATATCATAAATGTTTAATATATATTTATCTAATCATGTATATAGCATTGAAATATTTATTTGACTTTACATATAATAGAAAGTTGGGAAAGATGCCTGTGTCGCATTAAGTATTTTCTTTATTGCTAACCCTTGTATATGAAAAATATTCCTAATACAGTGCCTGATGAATGGAGGTGATTGCAACCTGTCCCGGTTTGTATGAAAATGTATACGAGGTACTTGAAATGAATTTTGTACATTAATTTCCAACTTTGTATTTTTGTTTTATCTGGTTCTAAACCAGTATTTGCCAGGGTTTGGTGTGTGAAGTACAGATTGCCAGCAGGAATGTGATAGGGTATCAGTGCGTTGTGACATAGCAATGTTGGAACACACTGCATACATGTGGAATAGCAGGGCTTCGATTTCAGAACTGCCCTCCAACAGAACTATATCCAATCTGCAACTAGACAGGAAAAAGGGACCCTGGTTGATTAACAGCTGCTTTCCCTGAACTTGATCTAATGGTAAAAGTGCTGTTGGCCTTTTTCAGCTCAAGAAGCTCACCACCACCTAGAATACAGCTGTCAGCAGGTTTGGACTCTGTATCCACTCTCTCCATCACGAGTGCACTGTGGCTGCAGGATGTACTGCAGCCCAGCGACAGCTATCACAAAAGGAGGATAGGAGCAGCAATATATCATATCAACATCACCACCTCAGTGATTCCCTCCAAGTCACGCACAATCCTGACTGCGACATATCATTGAATTCTTTCAATTTCAATGGTCACCAATCCTGGAATTCCCTACCCAACACCATCGTGGGAGCAACATCTCAACAGGGGGCACAGCATCTTCTCAGGGCAACAAAGACATGAGCAGCATTCCCACACCCAGGGACAAATAAAATAAAAGCAATCTGGGATGGCGGGAATACTAACTCAGTATCCTATGAAGAGAGATGGGGGAAGAGAGAGAAAATAAATGACCACATTTCTCAGTCCTGAACACTGTCCAGCTATTCTCTACTTCAAGTTTGAATCTAGGGCCTGGAAGAACAAAGTACTGGCTTTATCTGTATTGGTCCCCATGGTCAAATAGCTCTCAGAACTGGGCTAGTTTGTATATTAAAAATGGTTGAAGGGTACATTGTCAAAGGGCTGCTGCTATCCACTGAACTGCACTCCAGCATAAGCTGCCACTTTCAGGAAAGGAGGGATAAAGAAGAACGGAAGAAATTCATTTATATCGAGACTTGTCACATCTCAGACTTTCCATGTCTCATATGCTTCACATAGTGAACTACAATGAATTAGCTAAGAAAATCTGAAAGAGCTGAGCAAATAAACTCCAACTTGCACCCAATGAACAGTCAGCTCCTGGAAACTATTGGGGCCTCAATTTGTTTAGATTGATGAGTCGGGCCTACCTCCTAGAAAAATGGCGATGGGACAGGAAGTCCACCACTTCCGTTTTAACTCTGCTATCTTCCCTGAGGGTGTTGAAATCGCCCCAACCAGTCAATAGCCTAGAACTGCTAACACTATCCTACAACTGTGTTGTGTTATAGTCATAGTATAAATTCTGAATCAGTTCGGGTCTTAACACAGATTCACATATGTAAGTTTTAGTGCTGGTGCAAACCAAAACCATTTTGCACAGATATTAAAATAATGCAAATCCTTCCTAAGTTGCTTCAATCTGGCATGGGGGGGGGGGGGGGGAGGATTGTGAATCTCATTCCAAAATAAATACTTTTTTTTTTTAACTTCATTGATATTCACTGAAGCAAATACATTCACTCCGACCTCTGAAGTGTTTAGAATTGTTTTCCCTAAACCCTTTGTTGCTCAAATAATAACTTGTAAAGAAAGTTGAAAATAACAATTACATTTTACTTTACAATTTTGTTTACATAAGAACATAAGAATTAGGAACAGGAGTAGGCCATCTAGCCCCTCGAGCCTGCTCCGCCATTCAACAAGTTCATGGCTGATCTGGCCGTGGACTCAGCTCCACTTACCCGCCCGCTCCCCACAACCCTCAATTCCCTTATTGGTTAAAAATCTATCTATCTGTGATTTGAATACATTCAATGAGCTAGCCTCAACTGCTTCCTTGGGCAGAGAATTCCACAGATTCACAACCCTCTGGGAGAAGAAATTCCTTCTCAACTCGGTTTTAAATTGGCTGCCCCGTATTTTGAGGCTGTGCCCCCTAGTTCTAGTCTCCCCGACCAGTGGAAACAACCTCTCTGCCTCTATCTTGTCTACCCCTTTCATTATTTTAAATGTTTCTATAAGATCACCCCTCATCCTTCTGAACTCCAACGAGTAAAGACCCAGTCTACTCAATCTATCATCATAAGGTAACCCCCTCATCTCTGGAATCAGCCTAGTGAATCATCTGCACATCAACTGGAATCTTATATTCTACAAGTTAAATAACAAAAGGTTTCTCACATTACGTTGTCACACAACACTTCAAGGTCAGGGAGAGAAAATGACAGAGAAAGAATGAAGTAAAAGAATAGCAGAATAATGAAAGCAAACAGAAAGCGAGTAAAACAGAACAGGTGAAGTGACCAAGGAAAAGGCTTGGATTTATATAGCGCCTTTCACAACCACTGGACGTCACAAAGCGCTTTACAGCCAATAAAGTACTTATGGAGTGTAGTCACTGTTGTAATGTAAGCAGCAGCATAAAAAGAGGACAGGGCAGTAGTCCAGCAGTAGCAGGGTGGGAGCTGAGGGGCCCGTCTCAAGTCGGAAGAGACCCTCATCAATCTATACAAATCAAGGCCCCAATGGTTAAAATCCAGCCGAATATTTCTGAGTCCGAGGGCTTGTCTGTAGGATCTTTACTGCCTTTCGGACAGCACTGAGTTCAACAATTTCAGATCATAACCTCTCCCCTAACCCCACCCCTCCCTCCCCACTCAGTTTTTTTTTGGACGGCAGCTGTTGCTGATCATTCTGCTATTCCCATTTACATCTCCTCTAGACCCACCTTTTGTTTCTTTACTTGTCCTATTACCATCACATTCCACCTTGCATTATTATCCCTTCTGACATTTAATCTCTCCTGCCTTCCACCCTATAACAGAGCTTCCTTTTTGTTGTTCTTCCTCCCCCCCCCCCCCCAACCTTTCCCCCACCTCTGTACTTGCTTAAAATCTGTTACATCTCTAACTTTTTCCAGTTCTGACGAAGGGTCATCGACCTTAAACGTTAACATAAGAACGTAAGAAATAGCAGGAGTAGGCTATTTGGCCCCTCGAGCCTGTTCCACCATGCAACAAGGTCATGGCGAATCTGATCTTTTCCTCAACTCCACTTTCTTGCCCGCTTCCCATAATCCTGGACTCTTCTATCATTCAAAAATCTGTCTGTCTCCACCGTAAATATATTCAATGACCCAGCCTACACAGCTCTCTGGGGGAGAGAATTCCAAAGATTCACAACCCTCAGAGAAGAAATTCCTCCTCATTTCTGTTTTAAATGGGTGACCCCTTATTCTGAAACTATGCCCCATAGTTCTAGATTCCCCACGAGGGAAAACATCCTCTCTGCATCTACAGAATGTTATATGTTTCAATAAGATCACCTCTCATTCTTCTAAACTCCAATGAGTAAATGCCCAACCTGCTCAACCTTTCGTCATATGATAACCCCTTCATCTCAGGAATCAACCTCGTGAATCTTCTCTGAACGGCCTCCAAAGCAAGTATATCCCTCCTTAAATAAGACCAAAACTGTATGCAGTACTCCAGCTGTGGCCTCACCAACGACCTGTACAGTTGTAGCAGGACTTCCCTACTTTTATACTCTATCCCCCTTGCAATAAAGACCAACATTCAATTTGTCTTCCTGATTACTTGCTGTACCTGCATGCTAACTTTGTGTGTTTCATGTACAAGGACACCCAGATCCTCTGTACCACAGCATTCTGTAATCTCTCCCCATTTAAATAATAATTTGCTTTTTTATTTTTCCTGCCAAAGTGGATAACATCGCATATTCCCACATTATATTCCATCTGCCAAATTAGCCTGTCTATATCCCTTTGCAGATTCATAGCGTTAACTCTGTCTCTCTCTCCACAGATGCTGCCTGACCTACTGAGCATTTCCAGCATTTTCTGTTTTTATTTCAGATTTCTAGCATCCACAGTATTTTCATTTTGTCTTGTATGTAGTTATTCACCGGGTCCAAATAGGAGTTCAATTTGCTCAGCTCTTTTAGATTTTCTTAGCTGATGCACTGTGTGAAGCAAATGAGGCATTTCTGAGACAAGTCTCTATGTAATTTAGTCATTCTTTTTTTTTTTACTGCAGTTTTAAATTTTACACTATAACCTTGGATGAAAACTTTTCCTGTATTCACAATGAAGCAAGAGGCGTTGAGGAGACCTATAAAAGGCCCGGGACCGGCAGGAGTTCAGAGAGGCGTTGAGGAGGCCGATAAAAGGCCCGGGAGCAGCGGGAGTTCGGAGATGCCTCGAGGAGGCTAGCTGGTGCAGGTGCGGGGCAGTAGGTAAACAAAGATGTAGAAAGAAATCGAAGGGTGACATCACAGCCAAGTGGGTAAGTGATTGGCTGGTGGGTTGTTGAGTATTTAAATTTTTTTTCTTCTTTTTATTTCCTTATCAGTAGGTAACCTTTGACATTGTTGCCAAATTAAGTTAATCCAAGGGTTGAGTCATGGTAGGAGAGCTCAGACACGTGTCATGCTCCTCCTGTGCTATGTGGGAAGTCAGGGACGCTTCCAGTGTCCCTGACGACTACATGTGCAGGAAGTGTATTCTGCTGCAGCACCTGACAGACCGCATTACGGCACTGGAACTGCGCATGGATTCACTCTGGAGCATCCGCGATGCTAAGGATGTCATGAATAGCATGTTTAGTGAGTTGGTCACACCGCAGGCAAAGTTTACTCAGGCAGATAAGGAATGGGTGAGCATCAGGCAGAGCAGTGGAAGGAAGGTAGTGCAGGGGTCCACTGCGGTCATCCCCCTCCAAAACAGATACACCATTTTGGGTACTGTTGGGTTGGGGGGGGGGGGGGGTGGGAAATGACTCATCAGGGGAGCAGCAGCAGCCGCCAAGTTCATGGCACAGTGGGTGGCTCTGCTGCACAGGAGGGCAGGAAAATGAGTGGGAGAGCTTTGGTGGGGTAGGGGATTATATTCAAAGGAGACTAGAATGGCGTTTCTGCGGCTGCAATCGAGACTCCAGGATGGTATGTTGCCTCCCTGGTGCAAGGGTCAAGGATGTCTCGGAGTGGCTGCAGGACATTCTGAAAAGGGAGGGTGAACAGCCAGTTGTCGTGGTGCATATAGGTACCAACGACATAAGTAAAAAATGGGATGAGGTCCCACAAGCTGAATTTAGGGAGCGAGGAGTTAAATTAAAAAGCAGGACCTCAAAAGGTAGTCATTTCAGGATTGCTACCAGTGCCACGTACTAGTCTATATAGGAATTGCAGGATAGCTAAGATGAATAGGTGGCTTGAGGAGTGGTGCAGGAAGGAAGGATTCAAATTCGTGAAACATTGGAACCGGTTCTGGGGGAGGTGGGACCAGTACAAACCAGACGGCCTGCACCTGGGCAGGACCGGAACCAATGTCCTCGGGGGAGTGTTTGCTAGTGCTGTTGGGGAGGTGTTAAACTAACATAACAGGGCGATGGGAATTTATGCAGGGAGACAGAGGGAAGTAAAATGTGGGCAGAAGCAAAAGGTAGAAAGAAGAAAAGTAAAAGTGGAGGGCAGAGAAACCCAAGGCAAAAATCAAAAAGGGCCACATTACAGCAAAAGTCTAAAGGGACAAAGTGTGTTAAAAAGACAAGCCTGAAGGCTCTGTGCCTCAATGCGAGGAGTATTCGTAATAACGTGGAAGAATTAACTGCGCATGCAGCTATTAACGAATATGATATAATTGGGATTACGGAGACATGGCTCCAGGGTGACCAAAGCTGGGAATTCAACATCCAGGGGTATTCAACATTCAGGAAGGATAGACAGAAAGGAAAAGGAAGCGGGGTAGCATTGCTGGTTAGGGATGAAATTAACGCAATAGTAAGGAAGGACACTAGCGTGGACAACGTGGAATCTGTATGGGTGGAGCTATGGAATACCAAAGGGCAAAAAACACTAGTGGGAGTTGTGTACAGACCCCCAAACAGTAGTAGAGCGGTTGGGGACAGCATCAAATAAGAAATTAGAGATGCATGCAATAAAGGTACAGCAGTTATCATGGGCAACTTTAATCTACATATAGATTGGGCTAATCAAACTGGTAGCAGTACGGTGGAAGAGGATTTCCTGAAGTTTATTAGGGATGGTTTTCTAGACCAATATGGCGAGAAACCAACTAGAGGGCTGACCATCCTAGACTGGGTGATGTGAAATGAGAAAGGACTAATTAGCAATCTTGTTGTGCGAGGCCCCTTGAGGAAGAGTGGCGATAATATGGTAGAATTCTTTATTAAGATGGATAGTGACATAGTTATTTCAGAGACTAGGGGTCCTGAACTTAAGGAAAGGTAACTTCGATGGTATGAGATGTTAATTGGCTAGAATAGACTGCCGAATGATACTCAAAGGGTTGACGGTGGATAGGCAATGGCAAATATTTAAAGAGCATAAGGATGAACATTAACAATTGTACATCCCTGTCTGGAGTAAAAATAAAATGGGGAAGGTGGCTCAACTGTGGCTAACAAGGGAAATTAGGGATAGTGTTAACTCCATGGAAGAAACATATAAATTGGTTAGAAAAAGCAGCAGACCTGAAGACGGGGAGAAATTTAGAATTCAGCAGAGGAGGACAAAACGTTTAATTAGGAGGGGCAAAATAGAGTATGAGGGGAAGCTTGCTGGGAACATAAAAACTGACTGCAAAAGCTTTAATAGATATGTGAAGAGAAAAAGATTAGTGAAGACAAACGTAGGTCCCTTGCAGTCAGATTCAGGTGAATTTATAATGGGAACAAAGAAATGGCAGACCAATTGAACAAATACTTTGGTTCTGTCTTCACAAAGGAAGACACAAATAATGTTCCGGAAATACTAGGGGACTGAGGGTCTAGCAAGAAGGAGGAACTGAAGGAAATCCTTATTAGTCAGGAAATTGTGTTTGGGAAATTGATGGGATTGAAGGCCGATAAATCCCCAGGGTCTGATAGCCTGCATCCCAGAGTACTTAAGGAAATAGTGGATGCATTGGTGATCATTTTCCAACAGTCTATCACCTCTGGATCAGCTCCTATGGACTGGAGGGTAGCTAATGTAACGCCACTTTTTAAAAAAGGAGGGAGAGAGAAAACGGGGAATTATAGACCGGTTAGCCTGACATCAGTAGTGGGGAAAATGTTGGAATCAATTATGAAATAGCAGCGCATTTAGAAAGTAGTGACAGGATCGGTCCAAGTCAGCATGGATTTATGAAAGGGAACTCATGCTTGACAAATCTTCTGGAATTTTTTGAGGATGTAACTAGTAGAGTAGACAAGGGAGAACCAATGGATGTGGTGTATTTGTACTTTCATAAGGCTTTTGACAAGGTCCCACACAAGATATTGATGTGCAAAATTAAAGCACATGGTATTGGAGGTAATGTATTGACGTGGATAGAGAACTGGTTGGCAGACAGGAAGCAGAGTCGGGATAAACGGGTCCTTTTCAGAATGGCAGACAGTGACTAGTGGGGTGCCGCAGGGCTCAGTGCTGGAACCCCAGCTATTTACAATATACATCAATGATTTAGATGAAGGAATTGAGAGTAATATTGCCAAGTTTGCAGATGACACTAAGCTGGGTGGCAGTGTGAGCTGTGAGGAGGATGCTAAGAGGCTGCAGGGTGACTTGGACAGGTTAGGTGAGTGGGCAAATGCATGGCCGGTGCAGTATAATGTGGATAAATGCGAGGTTATCCACTTTGGTGGCAAAAACACGAAGGCAGATTATCTGAATGGTGGCAGATTAGGAAAAGGGGAGAAGCAAGAAGACCTGGGTGTCATGATATATCAGTCATTGAAGGTTGGCATGCAGGTACAGCAGGCGGCAAATGGTATGTTGGCCTTCATAGCTAGGGGATTTGAGTATAGGAGCAAGGAGGTCTTGCTGCAGCTGCACAGGGCCTTGGTGAGGCCTCACCTCTAATAGTGTGTTCAGTTTAGGTCTCCTAATCTGAGGAAGGACGTTCTTGCTATTGAGGGAGTGCAGCGAAGGTTCACCAGACTGATTCCCGGGATAGCAGGACTGACATGAGGAGAGACTGGATTGACAGGGCCTGTATTCACTGGAGTTTAGAAGAATGAGAGGGGATCTCTGAGAAACATAAAATTCTGACGGGGCTGGACAGGTCAGATGCAGGAAGAATGTTCCCGATGTTGGGGGAGTCCAGAACCAGGGGTCACAGTCTAAGGATAAGAAGTAAGCCATTTAGGACCGAGAGGAGGAGAAACTTCTTCACTCAGAGTTGTTAACCTGTGGAATTCTCTTCCGCAGAGAGTTGTTGATGCCAGTTCATTAGATATATTCAAGAGGGAGTTGAATATGGCCCTTACGGCTAAAGAGATCAAGGGGTATGGAGAGAAAGCAGGAAAGGGGTACTGAGATGAATGATCAGCCATGATCTTATTGAATGGTGGTGCAGGCTCGAAGGGCCGAATGGCCTACTCCTGCACCTATTTTAAACGTTTATATATCTATGAAAACAATTTATAATTGCATGTACACATGAAAACCAGTGGACAAAAAAGTGTTCACATAACACAAAATTGTGATCATGATGTAGAAATACAGCACTAAATTAAATCAATTATTCTCTCCCATACTGGGATGAACCAGCAAAATAAAAATGACCAGATCACTGTTTATACTTAAATACTAAGCATTAATGCATCATTAAATCCATCAAAGCAGCATGGATTTCCAGTTTTTATCACTACAAAAAAGATTCAAGGGGGTACCTTATGCCCGTACTCACCAATGTTGGGAAAGAAAGAATCAGTGGATCGGTGACGTATCATAGCCTGCATTTGTCGTTGCTGTTGCTGCTCCTGCCTTTCCTGTTCCAAAAGATCCTGTAAAAGAAGGGGCTGCTCTTCCAAAAGGAGGGGCCGCTCGCGCTGACCCGGAGGACCCAATGTCTGGGGAAGCATAATTTGTTGTGCGCTTGATAGATTACTTGGGCCTGGTTGATTTGCCACAGCCACATTTTGACTTGGTGGCTGCCCTGCTGTGTAATTCTGGCTCGGTGGCTGCACTTGGAAAAAGGTCTGATTTGCTGGCGAGCCTTGCGAAAAGCTACGGTTTAATCGTTGTCCCATCTGCAAACTTTGATTCATTGCGTTCTCGGTTGTTTGTCCTGGGGAGACTGCCACATTAGGAGATTGGGGAATACCTGTATTCGGGTGTGGCTGAGGTGACGGCACAATCTGGGAAGGTGAGCCCAATGATGCAAGCCCAGCTTTAGTTGGCTTCTCAGTCAACAAACTTGAAAGGACTGGAGTAGAACCAGTTAAATTGCAGGAATTGCTTCCGATAGAGATAGACGTTTGGGTAGAAGATTGAGAATCGCTGAAAGCTGGGCTAGCCCCCGTAGATTCTTGGTTACTGTCGACTCTATCGTCTTCCTTTGCCATTTCCAGTTCTCCGGCAATGCAAGAGTTAGAAGCGGGTGCACTATCCGTTACCATTTCTTTTGACTCCGTCTCAGCTGTACCCGCACTGTAAGGCGCATCGTGATTACCATCATTGGTACCAGTTTCGGATTTTACAGAATTCTTCGATTCTTTCGGACTACTTTCAATGGATCCTTCGTTTGGTAATGCAGTTTCTTCTTTTTCAGAGAAACTAGCAGATAGTTCTCCTGCTTTGGCTACCTGGTCACATTTTGTTTCTTCTTCAGTCTTGCTGTGTTCATCCAATTTATCATCGATCGGATCATTCAGCTCTAATTCTTCATTAAACATGTCTTTTTTGTCACCCAGATCAAGCTCAGGGTCTGTAAAAGCAATAAGGTCAAACTCCCCTGATTTTAACAGGTCATCCAACTGCGGATCATTTGTTTCTATATTGTCCAAATTGTCTAAATCAGGATCACCTTTTCCATCGACTTGATCCAAATTTAAATTTTCCAAATCTTCATCATCTAAGTCTTTAACTTCGAGGTCTCTCACTCCATCAAGGTCCTTCACATCAAGATCTTTCACTGAAGGATCATCGGGATCAAGTTTCTCAACCATACCACCTCCTTCTTGTGTCGATGCACTAGCAGACAAGGAGACTGTTGATGAAAAAGCCTCACTGACAGGTGGATTGCTCAAAGAGCGGGAAAGGGACATGGCTGGATGATTCATGTGCATCTGCTGCTGTTGATGCTGATTAAGTTGATCTAAGTTACAATTTTCCATTTGATTACGCATGCCTTGTTGTTGATTTGACACAAAGTCCAATGGCTTTTGTCCTTGACTTGGTGAGAATGCACCCTGCCCCAGTATAAACACCCCAGGTCTTTTCTGCTGGCTAGCTGGATCTAAGCCACTAGTAGAGGGTACCAATGATGCAAAGGGAAGCCGTGGCCTATTTTCTGGTACCCTATGCCGAAGTTCTATGAATGGTTGACCCAAAATATTGTGCTGCTGCATTTGCATACCCGGAGGAGGAAAGTGTTGAGGGATAATCACTCCATTGTTCACCTGTGGGTTGTTTAAAGACCTGGTAAAGTCCACAGACAGTGATCTCCTTAGCTGCTGTGGAAGGCCGGGAACGTGTGTCTGCATCTGGTGTTGCCCAAGGAAATGTTCCTGACTTACAAATGGTCTCTGCCCATTTCCTGCAAAAGAATACCTAGAAAAAAAGGAGAGTTTAATATGCAACACCAGTTGGCTCAACACGCTCTAAAATGACAATGAGCGAGTTACAGTTTCTATCTGTGTATATGCTTAAAACAGGTAGTTTACCACTGTTTTAGGAATCAGACAACATGCAAAAAGACAGGGACTTATGTACATACATTTGCTTTTTAGCCCAACATTTATCTAACTGTATCAAGGTTTAGATGATGAAATATCAGGAAAAAAGGCAACAAAATATCAGTCAAATTTTTGTAATAATTCAAATCAAATAGAATCATAGAAATTTACGGCACAGGAGGAGGCCATTTCAGCCCATCGTGTCTGCGCCGGCCGATCAAGAAATATCCAGCCTAATCCCACTTTCCAGCTCTTGGTCCGTAGCCCTGTAGGTTACGGTTCTTTAAAGTGCACATCCAAGTATTTTTTTTTTTAAATGTGGTGAGAGTTTCTGCCTCTACCACCCTTTCAGGCAGTGAGAAATTTCCCCTCATATTTCCTCTAAACCTCCCCCCAATTACTTTAAATCTATGCCCCCTGGTTGTTGACCCCTCTGCAAAGGAAAACAGGTGCCTCCTATCCACTCTATCCAGGCCCCTTATCATTTTATACACCTCAATCAGGTCTCCCCATAGCCTCCTCTGTTCCAAAGAAAACAGCATCTCCAATTTTTCCTTATAGCCAAAATTCTCCAGTCCAGACAACATTCTTATAAATCTCCTCTGTACCCTCACTAGTGCAATCACATCTTTCCTGTAATGCAGTGACCAGAACTGCACGCAGTACTCCAGCTGCGGCCTAACCAGTGTTTTATACAGTTCAAGCATAACCTGCTTTTTTTTTTTGAAATTCGTAGCCAATCGTTCCAATTCTTTGTCAAATCACAAACGCCAGAGGTCACCTTGCACACGCCAAGGATCACTCTGCGCCAATGCTCTTAGCCAAAAGGCCTAGAGCCACTGCACCGTTCCTGGAAGTACTGCAATACCAGGTTCGTGCCATGGAGGTGGATGGGTCAGGTCCCCCACACACCTCCGTGGAGGTGGATGGGTCAAGCCACCCCACCCACCTCCTGTTTCCAAAAAAGCAAGCATATACCTTCCTGATCCAGGGAGAACCACCCGGAGGTCATGGTGGCTACTCCCCTGTCAGGTCAGTTACGCATGATCTTAGCCAAAAGGCCGAGCTGCTTGCTCTTGTATTACATGCCTCGACTAATAAAGGCAAGCATTCCATATGCCTTCTTAACCCACCTTATCTACCTGGCCTGCTACCTTTAGGGATCTGTGGACCTGCACTCCAAAGTCCCAATGTTCCTCTACACTTTTCAGTGTCGTACCATTTAATGTGTATTCACTTGCCTTGTTAGACCTCCAAAAATGCATTATCTCACATGTATCCGGATTGAATTCCATTTGCCATTGTTCTGCCCACCGATCAGTACATTGATATCTTCCTGCAGTCCGCTGCTTTCTTCTTCATTATCAACCACACAGCCTATTTTAGTGTCATCTGCAAACTTCTTAATCATACTCCCAACATTCAAGTCCAATACCACAAAAAGCAAGCACCCAGCACTGAGCCCTGCGGAACCCCACTGGATACAGCCTTCCAGTCACGAAAACACCCATCCACCATTACCCTTTGTTTCCTGCCTCTGAGCCAAATTTTGAATCCAACTTGCCACTTTGTCCTAGATTCCATGAGTTTTTACTTTCGTGACCAGTCTGCCATGTGGGACCTTATCAAATAAGGCATTTTCAAAGCTACATACTTATTCAAAACACTAAGTTGTTTTATAGTAATCAGTTATTATATAATCAATATTAGTTTTTATCAATCCAACTTCCCAAACAAAAATAATGATAATTGGTTTGATCCTTGGAAAGTTTAAGGTTTTTGTTACGGAAATATATTTACCTTGGAACTTGGGGTCTCATGACCATCCTTGTAACATCGCCAGAAAATTGTGGCCTGTTAAATTGACCGTCAGTTATAAAACGACCACGTGGCTCATTTGGGAAAGGGCCTGAAAATCTTTGACCTGCAAGAGGAATTCTCACGATGCCAGGATAGGGTGGAGGCGGTCTGCCAAATATTTCATTTTGCCGTTTTAAATCCTCCTGTGGCCAGTGCCGAAGTGGTGTTGCTGAAGATGTCGTTGCTTGATCTTGCAGGCCTTTTTCCTGACGGACTGCGTTCTTCTGCTGTTGCTGTCGAAGAATCAGTTCCCGTAATCTCAATCTCTAACAAATTAAAAGAATTCTTACTTACACATCATTTCACTACAGATTAAAACAATTCATTTATTATCCTATTTTACACATTAAGGCAATGCTTTATTGTTCTCCTATTGTTGAACATTTAGAGGTACAAATAACCAACCTGTCTACAGAGTCTACTAGAAATTAATATAAATGATTCAGAATGGTTCAAAGAAAAATACAAAATGAATTAATTTATCGGGCTGGATTTTCGCCTTTTTGCGATTTCATTCACTTTCCAGCGCTAATCGTGGCGAAATCAAAATTTTGATGTCGGTTAGCGTTAGAGTTCGCATCTTTCGCCAAATGAAAGTTCACGACGGGGGTTAGCGCTGACTCCTGCGTTGCACGACAGAATTTGTGCGCCGGAGCCGAAAGTTCCGACTGGGAAAAAAAAAAAATCGGCCATTCAGCACGTGTGAATTTTTTGCTGCACTTCTGGTCTGCTGTCCGATTGCAAATGCTAATGTAGGGCGCGGCCGTCATGCGCATGCGCAGTACACCTGGGGTTGAATCAACCATTTTATTATTTGATTTTCATGATGATGGAGGAGGACGACACCAGGCAGCGTGCACGAAGGTTGACACAGGAGACTATCAAAGGTCTTGTGGGGGCTGTGGAAAGAAGATGGCAGGAACGCCACAGGAGGGTGGATCCAGACCTCGACCAGCAATTTTTAACAAGATTTGGAGGGAGATTGCTGAGGAGGTCTCTGCTTCAGATGCAGTAATAAGGACTGCGACATAGTGCCGGGAAAAGTTTAACGGTCTTTCGAGGGTCGTTATAAAATTTTTATTCATGCATTCTTTTATTACTTAATTTATAAATCTCAAACACTATTCATTCTGATGCTGTTGCTGTCTCTGAGCACTCTGTGGATTGACTCCTAAAATGTAGGTAAGCTTAGTGTGGCACCCTATTTGACGTGAATGATCTGTACACATTATTTAGATTGCTTTGTGAGATCTGACAAGATATTTCCAAACTTCGATGTCCTCCTGATGAATCACGTGCAACTTCCAAGGCCATTAAACAGAGGACTCTATTCCATTCAGACAGTATGGTACAAGTGCTTTGGTGGCTGTTTGTGTGTGCCACAAGAGCAGATGGACCCTCTGGTAACCATTCCCATTTTCATCTTTGCAGGAAAAGAAGTCCCACAACCGCCGGGAACAGCTGTGAACAGGCGACGGTCCACCTCAGACCCGATCACTTACAGACCTGGAAGAGCAAATGGCAGGCCTCATCGGGATCTCAGGTCGGGCAACTGCCACTGGTGGCGCTGACCCCCACTTGCACTGAGGGTAAGTCCTGCACACTCCTTGGGCTGGGTTGGGACAATGTGATGCAGTGTCGTGGATTAGGGTTGGGACAATGTGATGCAGTGACTGTGGACTAGGGTTGGGGCCATGTGATGCAGTGTCTCTGGACTAAATCTAATGGAGTCACGACAGTCCTTCAAATGTGCTTGTGCTATATGACCTTCCTCATGTCACCATGCCTCCTCCCCAGCTGCTAACCACTCGTCTGTTGCTTTCTACTTCCAGATGACCAGTCAGAGGTGCCGAATCCTTTTGATCAATCCTCATCAGCCTAAAATGTGGAGGAGGAGGAATTTGACTAAGTGGAGTTGACAGAGATTGATCAGCTAACTCCGGTGGGTTGGTGGGTTGCAGATGCAGTCAACACCTCGGTTAACACTGGTAAACGCGTCGGCCAAGGATTATCAAACATTCCTGGGCTTTGACATCTCAGATTCCTGGGACTAGTAGCGTGCAACGACGCAGTTCTGGGGTCGAATCCCATATGCAGTCTCTCTGTGGAGGGGGGGGGGGGTGAGTCCGCAAAGCTGGTCTAACGACATACAGGCAGACGCACAACTGGACATGGTGGCACTGTCCAGGGAGAGCATCAGGATCACCAGTCAGCTCCTTGAAGTCCTGGGTAGCATTCCCATAAGCATTGAGTCTGAACGCGACCATAATGGAGGTAGGGTTACAGATTGTCGGTGCGACCCGTGAAACCTGCGAGGCCATCAACGCCCACGCGAGGCTGGTGGCCTCCACCAGTCACACTGGAGTCCCAGAGAGTGTGGCGAGCAGCCTTTGAGTTCTCCAGTGAGACACCCAGACTCACCCCCACACCACCTGTGACTGGCAACGCCGATGAAGTGGCTCGCCAATCACAAGCCGGGCCTCCCACTTCACGAGCTGGTCCAGTGTATCCCCACGAGGCGTCTCCAATGTCTCTCCCCCCAATACAGCAGCGCTCGGACAGCGTTGCTGCACGCCATCGTGGTACCACTTTGGGTGTGATGAGCAGGCGAGGAAGGGGGGCAAAGGTAAGGGTAAAGGCAAGGGGCGGGGGGGGAATATGAAAAGAGAAGCTGGTGTTAAAGTTAAAGAGTAGGACCTCAAAGGTAGTAATCTCCGGGTTACTACCGGTGCCACGTGCTAATGAGTACAAGAATAGAAGGATATAGAGGATGAACGCATGGCTGGAGAGTTGGTGTAGGAGGGAGGGCTTTAAATTCCTGTGGCATTGGAACCGCTTCTGGGGGAAATGGGACCTGTACAAACCGGACGGGTTGCATCTCAACAGCGCCGGGGCTAATATCGTCGCGGGGAGTTTTGCGAGTGCTGTTGGCGAGAGTTTAAACTAGCTTGGCAGGGGGATGGGAACCTGAAAATAAATTCAATATGGAAGGAAGTAAAGCTGAAATTGGATAGCAAGAATGTAGAAAGTGCATCTGTAAGACAGAGGAAACAAGGGTTAGTAAATAGTAATCAAGGAAGTCTTCCTGTGCTAAATGGTATATACTTCAATACAAGGAATATAGCGAATAAGGCGGATGAGCTAAGAGCACAGGTAGACACTTGGGAGTATGACATTATAGCCATTACAGAGACATGGCTGAAAGAGGGGCAGGTTTGGCAGCTCAATATTCCTGGTTACAGGATTTGTGACAAGAGAGAGAGGGGTAAAAAGGGGGGGGGGTGGTATTGATTAAATAAACTATTGCAGCTGAGGAGGGATGATATGTTAGAGAGATCAAATGAGGCCATATGGGTCGAATTGAAAAATAAAAAAGGGGTGATCACACTGCTGGGTGTGTATTTAGTGGGAGGGAGATAGAAGAGCAAATATGTAGACAAATTTCTGTGAAGTCCAAAAACCATAGGGCAGTAATAGTAGGGGATTTTAACTATCCTAATATTGATTGAGTAAAATATAGATAGTATGTGCAAGCCCAACACAAGAGGGGGCGGTTTTGGATTTAGTTTTGGGGAATGAAGGGGTATTAGTGGGAGAGCACTTGGATGCCAGTGACCATAATTCAGTCAGATTCAAGGTCGTTATTAATAAGGATAAGGATAGACCAGGAATAAAAGTCAAAAATTGGGGAAAAGCTAACTTTGCTAAGTTGAGAAGTAATTTGGCCACAGTGGACTGGAAACAGCTACTTATAAGAACATAAGAAGTAGGAACAGGAGTAGGCCATCTAGCCCCTCGAGCCTGCTCCGCCATTCAACAAGATCATGGCTGATCTGGCCATGGACTCAGTTCCACTTACCCGCCCTCTCCCTATAACCCTTAATTCCCTTATTGGTTAAAAATCTATCTATCTGTGACTTGAATACATTCAATGAGCTAGCCTCAACTGCTTCCTTGGGCAGAGAATTCCACAGATTCACAACCCTCTGGGAGAAGAAATTCCTTCTCAACTCGGTTTTAAATTGGCTCCCCCGTATTTTGAGGCTGTGCCCCCTAGTTCTAGTCTCCCCGACCAGTGGAAACAACCCCTCTGCCTCTATCTTGTCTATCCCTTTCATTATTTTAAATGTTTCTATAAGATCACCCCTCATTCTTCTGAACTCCAAGGAGTAAAGACCCAGTCTACTCAATCTATCATTATAAGGTAACCCCCTCATCTCCGGAATCAGCCGAGTGAATCGCCTCTGTACCCCCTCCAAAGCTAGTATATCGTTCCTTAAGTAAGGTGACCAAAGCTGCACGCAGTACTCCAGGTGCGGCCTCACCAATACCCTATACAGTTGCAGAAGGACCTCCCTGCTTTTGTACTCCATCCCTCTCGCAATGAAGGCCAACATTCCATTCGCCTTCCTGATTACCTGCTGCACCTGCAAACTATCTTTTTGGGATTCATGCACAAGGACCCCCAGGTCCCTCTGCACTGCAGCATGTTGTAATTTCTCCCCGTTCAAATAATATTCCCCTTTACTGTTTCCTCCCCCTCCCCCCCCCCCCAAGGTGGATGACCTCACACTTTCCGACATTGTATTCCATCTGCCAAACCTTAGCCCATTCGCTTAACCTATCTAAATCTCTTTGCAGCCTCTCTGTGTCCTCTACACAACCCACTTTCCCACTAATCTTTGTGTCATCTGCAAATTTTGTTACACTACACTCTGTCCCCTCTTCCAGGTCATCTATGTATATTGTAAACAGTTGTGGTCCCAGCACCGATCCCTGTAGCACACCACTAACCACCGATTTCCAACCCAAAAAGGACTCATTTATCCCGACTCTCTGCTTTCTGTTAGCCAGCCAATTCTCTATCCATGCTAATACATTTCCACTGACTCCGCGTACCTTTATCTTCTGCAGTAACCTTTTGTGTGGCACCTTATCGAATGCCTTTTGGAAATCTAAATACACCACATCCATCGGTACATCTTTATCCACCATGCTCATTATATCCTCAAAGAATTCCAGTAAATTAGTTAAACATGATTTCCCCTTCATGAATCCATGCTGCGTCTTCTTGATTGCACTATTCCTATCTAGATGTCCCGCTATTTCTTCCTTAATGATAGCTTCAAGCATTTTCCCCACTACAGATGTTAAACTAACCGGTCTATAGTTACCTGCCTTTTGTCTGCCCCCTTTTTAAACAGAGGCGTTACATTAGCTGCTTTCCAATCCGCTGGTACCTCCCCAGAGTCCAGAGAACTTTGGTAGATTATAACGAATGCATCTGCTATAACTTCCGCCATCTCTTTTAATACCCTGGGATGCATTTCATCAGGACCAGGGGACTTGTCTACCTTGAGTCCCATTAGCCTGTCCAGCACTACCCCTCTAGTGATAGTGATTGTCTCAAGGTCCTCCCTTTCCACATTCCTGTGACCAGCAATTTCTGGCATGGTTTCTGTGTCTTCCACTGTGAAGACCGAAGCAAAATAATTGTTTAAGGTCTCAGCCATTTCCACATTTCCCATTATTAAATCCCCCTTTCATCTTCTAAGAGACCAACATTTACTTTAGTCACTCTTTTCCGTTTTATATATCTGTAAAAGCTTTTACTATCCGTTTTTATGTTTTGCGCAAGTTTACCTTCGTAATCTATCTTTCCTTTCTTTATTGCTTTCTTAGTCATTTCTTTGCTGTCGTTTAAAATTTTCCCAATCTTCTATTTTCCCACTAACCTTGGCCACCTTATACGCATTGGTTTTTAATTTGATACTCTCCTTTATTTCCTTGGTTATCCATGGCTGGTTATCCCTTCTCTTACCGCCCTTCTTTTTCACTGGAATATATTTTTGTTAAGCACTATGAAAGAGCTCCTTAAAAGTCCTCCACTGTTCCTCAATTGTGCCATCGTTTAGTCTGTGTTTCCAGTCTACTTTAGCCAACTCTGCCCTCATCCCACTGTAGTCCCCTTTGTTTAAGCATAGTACTTGTAGGTAAATCAGTGTCGGAACAGTGGGAGGCATTCAAGGAGGAGATCCGGAGGGCTCAGGTCAAACATGTACCCTTAAAGAAAAAGGGTCAGGATAACAATTCGACAGCACCCTGGATGTCGAGGGACTTGCAGGGGAGGATAAAAAAAAAAGGGAAGCTTATATCATATACCAATGGTTAAATACTGTAGAATCTCTGGAGGGAGAGAGAAAGTTGAGGTAAAATTAAAAAGGATATTAGGAATGCTAAGAGAGAACATGAATAATTCTTGGCAAGTAAAATGTTGTATAAATATATTAAGAGCAAGAGGATAACTAAAGAAAGGGTAGGGCCTATTCGAGACCATGAGGGTAATGTGTGTGTGAATCCCAGGAGATCGTATGGCACCAGTTGGGGTGGAGTGTAGAATGTTGCGGTGCAAGGGGTGTCGCAGTTGTGTGGGGCGGACTGGTTGGGCCGGATGCTCTTTACCTTTTCGCTATTATTCATAGGTTTGTGTGTAACCTTCAGGGCTGCTGACCGAGGGTCGTGTGGCTCTTTATCGGCCAGCGCAGACGTGATGGGCCGAAATGGCCTCCTTCTGCGCTGTAGATTTCTATGTTTCTTAAAGACCGTGAGGCAGAGGTGTTTATGTTGTTTTTGTTGTCGTATAATCACAGTTTGATCACAATTTGTTATTTTATTAAGTTTTCAACATTTTCAAATTATATTAACGAAGTTTTAACATTTTACAATGTTTGATAAATTCCTTTTGTTCACCTTAACCACCCCTGTGTAGTGTCGCATTTGCAGAATAAGAAGGGGAATAGTCAACATGGTGGGATAGAGTGGCCAGACAAAGGTGAAGCGTGCCGGTCACTCTTCAAGCAAAGTGTTGAATTATGAGCTTCTGACATAAGGCTTTTGTAGCAGCGAAATTTCCACGATTCCTCCCCTGTGGTTATGGTGGGACCATGGGTTCCTCGCCAGGCTCCTCTTCCTCTATCTCCTCACCTCTCTCCCGAGGTTCTCCTGCAATCGCCATTAGCAAATCCTGTCCTCTCATGATGGCTGAGTTGTGTAGCATGCAGCACACCACAATAAACTCAGAGACCTGCTGAGGGGAGTATTGTAGGCAGCCTCCAGAGTGGTCTAGGCATTGGAAGCGCTGCTTGAGCACTCCAATTGTCTGTTCGACGATGTTGCGTGTGGCTGCATGGCTCTCTTTACAGCGATGCTCGACTTCTGTCTGAGGGTTCCGGAGTGGGGTCATGAGCCAGGTGGTGAGGCCGTAACTTTTGTCCCCGAGCATCCAGCTCTGGCCTTGTGGTTGAAGCTGGAACAGGCCGGAGACAGTGCTCTCACGCAAGATGAAAGCATCATGGAAGCCCCCTGAATATTGGGCATTGACTGCCATGATGCGCTGAGTATGGTCGCAGAGAATATGTACGTTCATGGAGTGGAATCCCTTTGTTTTGGTAACCCTCTGGATTGTGTAAAGGTGCTCGCAGGGCGACGTGTGTACAGTCAATGGCACCCTGGACCTTGGAGAAGCCAGCAAATGGTCCAAAACCTACAGCCCTCTCATTTTGAGCCTCCTTGGTCATTGGGAAGTTTATGAAGTCCATCCTGCATGCGTACAGTGCAGTAGTCACCTGGTGAATGCTGCAATATGTAGTGTGCTGCAAGATGGAGCATATGTCCCCCGCTGATGCCTGAAAGGAGCCAGAGTATTAGAAGGCAAGTGCCGCAGTCACCTTCACCTCGACGAGCAGTGCAGTCCTGATGCCACTGGCAGGCTGTAGGTCTGCCTTTATGAGCTGGCAAATCTCTGTCAGCACTTCTTTTCGGAAGCGCAGCCTTCTAACGCACTGTGTCTCAGAGAACTGCAGGTATGACCGCTGTTCCCTGTAAAGTCGTTGGGGGTAAGGCCTCCTCCCCATACGTCTGTGACCTCTTCAATTACGTTCAAAATGATCAATAAGCCTTCTTCCAGCTCGACACTGTATAAATACAGCAACCAGGAATAATGGCTGACATAGTATAGCCCCCCATCTTTTAAAATATCCTTTAAAACGAACTATAAACTCACATAAAACTTCAGTATGAAAAATGCAGCCTTTTTCTCCCAATCCTTTTATGTACTCAACTTATGCTCAGTTTTCAAAATGGCACCGTTGGCACCGGGTGTGCCCTGGGTGCGAGTGCTTTTGCTGGCGTGTTCCTGGGCAGTCGCAAAATCGGGCGATATAGCCAAAAGTTCCGTCCGGGGCGCGAATTGACGTCATCCAAACGGGAAAACATCGGGCGGGCACTTAATTTTAGCGCCGCCGCAAAACCACTGGCGAAAATTCCGCCCAGGCGCAAAATGTTGTGCGCCTTGTTTCGCGGCAAAAAAAACATTTTTGCGCCACGGCCAGGTTCTAAACAGATGCAAATTAGCCGAAAATCCAGCCCAAGAATTGTGCTAGTAAGCCCATTCGTAAGCCACAAAATTCCATTTATGTCGTCCAGATTTACCAAATATTAAACAATGTCCAATTTATTTTTATTGGGGGCATCAATACAGCATTCCCAAAGATGACCGATGGCGAAATGCTTGTAGAGGACCTCACAGCACAACCTGAAGGATCAAACCTCCCTCGCAAACAGTGGACAACCATCAACCGCATCAGAACTGGTCATGGTAGATGCTGCCACCTTCTCCATAGCTGGAAATTTAAAGCATCCCCATCATGTGACTGCCGAGGTCCTAATCAGACCCTGGAGCACATCATTGAGCACTGCCCTCAGAGAAAATTTGCAAATAGTCTACAAGAATATTCCACGCTGTTACACTGGAAGCTTTGGCTTGGATAACTGACTTCGATATTGACATTTGATTTGCTTTGCGACTACCATACGAAAGAACAGGACATCTATCCAAGAAATATGACCCTGGTGGTTTCTGGGAGCACAGAAAGACAATGGGAAATCATGCTGGATTATTAAGTTATGTGAAAAATTCCCAATTCATAAAGCAATTCCCAATAATCTTGGTTCACCAACTGCCGGTTAACTTTGCACTCAACTTCCTGGCCACAAAGTACAGCATTCCATGTGAGAACATGGTTAGGAAAGCAATTTTTCGACATTAAGAATTGTTTTCCTGCACCTTCGCCACTGGCGTTATGATGGCCTTTTCGGGTTCGTTCAGAATGCTAAATATAAATACAGCTGCAACAACTGTTCTATCGCTGACAAACATGTAGGTTAATTCTGGCTTTGCTCGAGATTGACAGCCAAGTCACATCTTTCTGATGCTGCAGAGTGCACCGCTGCAAAGAGTAGGTTATCCTGATCAACTCTGTCTAAATACTTTGTACCATACTGAACCAAGTATTCATGATTATCAAACTGTAGCAATTCTCTACCATTTGTGCTGGTTAAAGTGCAACTAATACCATTGTTGAAACCATTTATTTCACTACCTAATTAATCTCATGATTTATATGGTATTTTTCGTCAGCTGGTTCTTACGGGTGTTCTTGTATCCTAAGATGCTAAATCAGGTGATCTGAATTGTTTTGACATTAGATTTTTTGCTATGAATTAGATAAAATCATATAATCAAGAACTCGCAGTTTCGGGTAAAGCTTTCTGCAAAGGTCCTGGCTTTGCACAAACATAAATATAAAACACATTTATTTTTCTTTTGTACGCAAAATTGTGTCATGGCAACATATTATGAGGGGTATGAACATGTTGTGAAGGGGAAGAGTGTGGTGCATATTTTGGGACCAGCCAGATGATTGCAATGGTCTTTCCCGGTCCTGCCCCATCATATGTTCCTAGGGTAATGTAGGTGGCTCCAAAAATTCAGACCATCTAAAATGTTAAGAAACAGTCACAATAATTAAATGGAAAATAATCTTATTCTGGTTTCCTCCCATTTAAACCTGCATTCTGCGCTCAAACTGAGGCAGATTTTTATAACTGCATTTTTATTAAATAATCACAAATTACAAAACTAGTTCAAAATATGGTATCAGATTTACCTGTCTTTGTTTTTCTTCTGTGTCCATGTGACCTGTGCTTACGTTATTCTGCGTCTCAGATGTCAACACAGATTGGACTTGATCTAGTGTTGGGGGCACATTATGAAACTGCTGCACTTGTGAATTCATGGGCGATCCTATGGAGCTGCTGAAACTCATGGGATCCGATGCAGGTCCTTGTTGGTCACTAATATCATGATTAAGTCTCCCCGGCACAAATGTGTCATTAGTTTGAGGTCTTGGGGTCCTTGGTGGTTGATCATATGGGTCGTGCACCATATGCCCAAATGTGTCTGCGGCAGGCCTCAGTGCTGGCGCAGGGGGCGAAAAAGGGTCATCGGACATTCCAGCTTGTCTGGAATTCTGAGGAGTTCGACAACGCAGATCAGCTGGTCGCACAAATGTATCTTGCAAATTTGGAACCCTGTTGCGTTGTGGTTGCAAGAATAGATCCTGATTTGCCAACAAACTTGGTCTCGTCAATGTTTGCCGGTTGAATGACTCTGCAATAACTGCTCTCGGAGACTGTGGAGGTTGTTGAAAGGGATCAGAAACAACTGGCCTTGGGGTTAGAGGTGGTTGTGCATATGGATCTAAATATCTCTGATTAATTGGCGATTGTACAACTAAAGGCCTTGGAGTACCAGGTGGCTGGGAATATGGATCTGCTTGCTGAGGAGAGCGTCTTGGAGTAAGTGGCTGTTGTGCATATGGATCAACTGGAGCTGGTCTTGGAGTTAAAGGTGGCTGTGTATAAGGATCAATTATAGGCCGAGGGGTTCCAGGAGGCTGAGAGTAAGGATCGGTTATAGGCCGAGGGGTTCCAGGAGGCTGTGCGTAAGGATCAGTTATAGGTCGAGGGGTTCCAGGAGGCTGTGAATAAGGATCAGTTATAGGCCGAGGGGTTCCAGGAGGCTGTGCGTAAGGATCAGCTGCAGGCCGAGGGGTTCCAGGAGGCTGTGAATAAGGATCGTTTGTAGGCCGAGGGGTTCCAGGAGGCTGTGAATAAGGATCGTTTGTAGGCCGAGGGGTTCCAGGAGGCTGTGCGAAAGGATCAGCTGCAGGCCGAGGGGTTCCAGGAGGCTGTGAATAAGGATCGATTATAGGCCGAGGGGTTCCAGGAGGCTGTGAATAAGGATCGTTTGTAGGCCGAGGGGTTCCAGGAGGCTGCGAATAAGGATCGGTTATAGGCCGAGGGGTTCCAGGAGGCTGTGAGTAAGGGTCAGTTGTAGGCCGAGGGGTTCCAGGAGGCTGTGAATAAGAATCCATTATAGGCCGAGGGGTTCCAGGAGGCTGTGAATAAGGATCATGAGGAGAACGTCTTGACATTGACCCTGGTTGAACAAACATGTCACCCTGGATCTGCCGAGGAAATCTCTGATTGTGTGAAAATGGCTCATTCACAGGACGAGGCGTATGTGGTTGCTGTGCGTAGGGATCAATTGCCTGGGATTGGGACTGCACTGTGCTCTGTGGAAAGTTATCTGTAGGTCTTGGGGTTAATATAGTTCTTTCATATGGATCGACAGGAGTACGTCTTGGGTTTAGAGGCATGGATGTATAAGGATCTTGAGGTGACTGAAGTGGTGGCATTGGTGTCTTAAACAAGTGTCCACTTCCACTTTCAATACCTGCTGGACTTGGTGCCCGTTGAGATCTTGAATATACATCATGAGGCACCATTCGACTATGCGGCATCTGAAGTCGAGGAAACATATCAGGTCTAAGTGCAGGTTTAGCAAAGGGATCATTTGCAATTCCTTGCATACTCCCTGATGGATCAGGATTCATAGGTGACCTTGGCAATCCTAATGGTTTTGAAAAATGATCCGTTGATATTGTCATGGTGGGTCTAGGAGTATCGGGTGCTTTTGCATAAGGATCATTGCTGACTGGTGATAGTGACCCAAAAGACTCATTAGCTAATGGAGGCCTATTTCTCTCGATCTGTTCAGTAGCTGGGGATGGCCTGGTTACACCTTGAGGAACAGCACAAGAATCTAAAGAGGACACTGAAGTTCTTCTATCAACTGGTGGTGGTCTTGGTGTTCCTACCATTTTAGCATATGGGTCCCAAGGAGATGACGGTCTTGATGCATTAGCAGCTGGAGAATACATTTGTGGTGACTGTGGCTGTGAAGTCTGGGGCTGTGTAAATGGATCCTGCAATGGTATTCTGGTTGGGGTCGGTGGAGGAGCCTGAGGTCTTAGAAAGACATCATCGGATGATGTTGATGCAGAAGTGCCAGGAACCTGAGGCCTTGTAAACCCTTCTTTGGGCAACTGCAGTAGAGGAGACAAGTGCCCATTGTCCTGTTCACCTGATTTAGGGCTGTTGGAATCCTCCCCTGCCGACGACTGATGGGACCCAAACTGTTGCTGCTGCTGCTGCTGCTCATGTTTCACTTGTTCCAGTTTCTGTGTAGCTTCAATCTTGGCTTGCTGCTTACTCTTCTGGCGCATTTGCTGTTTTGAACCGAGACGAAAGATAAACTGATCAGGTTTATGTAACTTGAATGACAAATATTGCTAATATGGAAGCTGAAGCAAAAACCTTAAAATTGTACTTAAAAACTTTCCCATTGCTGAAACAATCAAAATATTGTTTTGTCTGGCACACTTAAAATGTGCAAGTGTCAAGAATTGAATGCTGAAAAATCCAACTACTGTAAACTAATTTGCAATCCATGCATGTATAACCTGGCAGCTTGGGATGCTACACATGTATTATTGTAATAAATAATTTCCCAGGTGCCTTTTTACATCAGTGTGGTCAATAGACCAGAAAACAGTTTTGTCTTAGAAATAAAGTTACATTTTAGACCCAATATTCAGTCAATGCTATTCCAATTACTCTATATGCTCATTGTTCCAATTATTGTTTGAACTATGTAGGAAATCTGTTGTCATTTTTTCAAAGATAACACTGACAAAATGGACAACGGAAATACTGTTATGATATACTTCGACTTTCGGAAAGTTTTTGACTAGGCTTCACTTCAACGATGGAGAAAGAGACGTGGAATGGGGAGTAGGCATGGTGCTGACTATATACGTATGGTTCAGAAAGGGGAAGACACAATAGCCAAAAATGGGACTTTAAAAAAAAAGCTGCAAGCAGCCTACCAATATTTTGCACATCAAAGAGAAAATATTAAACAATTCTGCTAAAAGGCACTGTAATCATATCACAAATTCCCTCCGCAGAAATGAGAGGTTATGTACATTTTTTGAAGTAGCCCTGAAAATGCAAAAAGAAAGTGGTATAATGAAACAATATTCTGTTGGTGAGTGTTTCAACCCAGATATTAGCTCAGACAGTCAGAATATGTTGGGAAGTAGGTGTTGGCTGGGGGAGGGGCACCAAAGGGAGGATACAGGTTGTCAAAGAGGAAGAACTTTGCTTGTATGAGGAGGAATGGAGTACCTGATCTATCTGGGCAATTTCCGATAACAAAAACAAGAAAGCATAGCTGGCAACCTTATATGACTTGTAAGAGGAGGCTTATCAATTGTTCCACCACTGCCTTGGCCAAGAAAACCTAATTTGGCACAACTTGGAACCTCCTTGATAGGCAATGAAAAGCCAGAAAAACAACACACTACCTGAGTGCTTTATTGGTTGAACATCTTCCAACAAATTCATATCTAAAATTCTCAACAAAGTATGACCACCTCTCTATTGAGGACAGAGTAACTTTTTTTTTTAAAAAGCTTAAAAATAAGGTAAAAATCAGACAATTTTATGGGGCATTTGATATGCTTTTTAAAAACAATCCCAAACTATCACATGCAAACCAAGGGAAATAAAATAGCTTTCCATTACTCTAGTTTTATTCATTTATAAATGACAGCCATCGCGGAATTGCTAGAGGCAAATTGTGTCCGATAAACTTAATTGAGTTCTTCGATGAAATAACAAGGAAGGTCGATGAGGGTTGTGCATTTGATGGATTTTAGCAAGGCTTTTGATAAGGTCCCACATGGCAGACTAGTCACAAAAGTAAAAGACCATGGGATCCAGGGCAAAGTGGCAAGTTAGATCCAAAATTGGCTCAGATGCAGGAAGCAAAGGGTAATGGTTGATCGGTGTTTTTGTGACTGGAAAGATGTTTCTAGTGGGGTTCTGCAGGGCTGATTACCATGTCCCTTGCTTTTTTGTGGTATCTATCAATGATTGAGGTTTGAATGTAGGGGGTATGATTAAGAAGTTTGCAGAGGATTCAAAAATTGGCTGCATGGTTGATGATGAAGAAGAAAGCTGCGGACTGCAGAAAGATATCTGTGTACTGGTCAGGTGGGCAGAACAGTGGCAAATGGAATTCAAAGGCTAAGTGTGAGGTAATGCATTAGGGGAAGGTTAACAAGGCAAAGGCATACACATTAAATGGTAGGACACTGAGAAATGTAGAGGAACAAAGGGACCTTGGAGTGCATGTCCACAGATCCCTGAAGGTAGCAGGCCAGGCAGATAAGATGGTTAAAAAGGCATACGGAATACTTGCCTTTATTAGCCAAGGTATAGAATACAAGAGCAGGGAGATTATGCTTGAACTGTATAAAGCACTAGTTAGGACTCAGTGCAGCTCTGATCACCACATTACAGGAAAGAAGTGAGATTTGTGAGGATGTTGCCTGGGCTGGAGAATTATAACTATGAGGAAAGATTGCAGAGGCTGTTTTTTTTTTCTTTGGAACAGAGCAGGCTGAGGGGGGACCTTATTGAGTAGTATAAAATTATGAGGGGCTTAAAGTGGATAGGAAGGACCTGTTTCCCTTAGCAGAGGGTTCCTTCACCCAGAGAGTAGGTGGGGAGTCTGGGACTCAAAAGGGTGGCAGAGGCAGAAACCCTGACCACATTTAAAAAGTATTGGATATGCACTTGAAATACCATAATCTACAAGGCTACGGGCCAAGAGCTAGAAAGTGGGATTAGGCTGGACAGCTCTTGGTCGGCCAGCACGGACACTATGGGCCGAAATGGCCTCCTTCTGTGCTATAAATTTCTATGATTCTGTAATTAACAAAATCAAAGTTCCTGAAATTAAAGGGACAGTGGCAGCATGGATACAAACTTGGTTAAGAGACAGAGAGCAGAGAGTAGTGCTGAATTGTTGGTTCTCAGACTAGAGGGAAATATACAATGGTGTCCCCTTGGGGTCCGTATTAGGACCACTGCTCTTTTTAATATCAGGACATGGATATACAGGTTTGCAGATATATATCAAAGTTTGTAAATGATACAAAACTAGGAAATGTAGTAAACAGTGAGGAGAATAGTAGCAGACATCAGGAGAACATAGGCTGACTGGTGCAATGGCACACACATGGCAGGTGAAATTTAATGCAGAGAATAACAACTTGTATTTATATAGCGCCTTTTTATCGTAGTGAAATGTCCCAAGGAACTTCACAGGAGTATTACGAGATTAAAAAACAAAATTGTCACCGAGCCGCATAAATAGAAATTAGCGCAGAGGTATGTTTTAAGGAGTGTCTTGAAGGAGGAAACAGGTAGAGAAGTGGAGAGGTTTAGGAAGGGAGATCCAGAGCTTAGGCCGAGGCAACAGAAGGCACGGCCACCAGTGGTTGAGCAATTATAATCAGTGATGCTCAAGAGGGCAGAATTAGAGCAGACATCTCGGTGGGTTGTGGGGCTGGAGGAGATCACAGAGATAGGGAGGGGCGAGGCCATGGAGGAATTTGAAAATAAGGAAGAGAATTTTGAAATGGAGGTGCTGCTTAACCAGAAGCTAACATAGGTCAGCGAGCATAGGGGCAATGGGTGAGCGGGACTTGGTGCAAGTTAAGACACGGGCAGCTGAGTTTTGGATCACATCTAGTTTACGGAAGGTAGAATGTGGAAGGACAGCCAGGAGTGCATTGAAATAGTCAAGTCAAGAGGTAACAAAGGAATGGATGATGGCTTCAGCAGCGCATGAGCTGAAGCAAGGGCGGAGACGGGCGATATTACGGAGCTGGAAATAGGCGGTCTTCGTTATGCTGTGGATATGTGGTCGAAAGCTCATTTCAGTCAAATATGACACCAAGGTTGCGAACAGTCTAGTTCGGCCTCAGACAGGAGTTGGGGAGAGGGATGGAGTCAGTGGTTAGGGAACGGAGTTTGTGGCGGGGATCGAAAAAAATGGCTTTGGTCTTCCTAATATTCAATTGGAGAAAATTTCTGCTCATCCAGAACTCGGACAAGCAGTCTGACAATTTAGAGACCGTGGATAGGTTGAGAGAAGTGGTGGTGAGGTAGAGCTGGGTGTCATCAGCGTACACGTGGAAACTGACGCTGTGTTTTCGGATGATGTTGCCAAGGGGCAACATATAGATGAGAAATAGGAGGGGGCCAAGAACAGATCCTTGGGTGTACCAGAGGTAACGGTGCGGGAAGAGAACCCGATGATTCTCTGGCTATGATTAGATAGATAAGAATTGAACCACGCAAGTGCCGTCCCACCCAGCTGGAAGACGGTGGCGAGGCATTGGAAAAGGATAGAGTGATCAACCGTGTCAAAGGCTACAGGCAAGTCAAGAAGGACGAGGAGGGATAGTTTGCCTTTGTCACAGTCACAAAGGATGTCTTGTGTGACTTTGATGAGAGCCGTTTCGGTACTGTGGCATTAAAGCGAGATCTGGAGGTTCACATACACAAAAGTTTGAAGGTGACAGGAAAAGTTGATAAAGTTGTTAAAAAGCATTCGGGATCTTCGGCTTTATAAACTTATGCTAAACCTTCATAATCACTGGTTGGACCTCAGCTGGATCACTGTGCCCAATTTTTGGCACCACACTCTAGGAACGATATTAAGGCCTACGAATGGGTACAGAGGTGATTTGCCAGAATGGTACCCAGTTTTGAGGGACTTGAGTATTGTAGAGAGACAAGAGGAGCTTGGATTGTTCTACTTAGAGTGGCTAAGGTTAAATGGAGATTTAATAGAGGTGTTGGAAATTATGAAGGGGTTTGAGTAGAGTAGATTTTTTTTATTTTGGGGTTTTAGTCATTTTCTGTGTGTCATTTTCGGGTTAGCAGACTGTAACTAGTGCTGTACCGCAAGGATCGGTGCTTGGGCCTCAGCTATTCACAATCTCTATCAATGATTTGGATGAAGGGGCCAAATGTAATACAGGTTGAACATCCCTTATCTGGAACCCTCGGGACTTGGCCTTTTCCAAATGAGGGATATTTCCGGATAAGGGGAGGTCACGTGTTTTCAGTGCAGCGCGCGCCGATTGGTTGGAACGACTGTCAGTCAGACAGTGTGGTATTGGCGGGCCAGCAGGCCCCGAGGTGTCGGCAGGCCGAACGGGCCCGGAGGTGTCGGTGGGCCCCGAGGTGTTCTAGATTGAGGGTGCTTCTGCTACTGCTGATTACTTTCTTTCTTGTAAGTGTGTGGATTTTCTGTTCAGGTGAATGATTTAATTAAATAATAAAAGGAAAGGTATCACCATTGTGCCTAAAAAGAGAATGGGAAACCTGGGGGTGGAGGTCGGAGTTCTGTGCATGCGCCACCCGGCGGCCGGGAATGGTGCCGGACGAGGGGTGATGCCGGATAAGAGAACTTCAACCTATATATCCAAGTTTGCTGCTGATACAAAGCTAGGTGGGAATGCAAGTTGTGAAGAGCATACAAAGAGACTTCAAGGGGCCAAGTGAGTGGGCAAGACAATGGAATGTAATGTGGAGAAATGTGAAGATAGGAAAAAGAGTATTTTTTAAACGGAGAGAGATTGGGAAATGTTGATGTTCAGAGGGACCTGGGTGTCCTTGTACACAAATCACAAAGTTAACATGCAGGTACAGCAAGCAATTAAGAAAGCAAATGGTATGTTGGCCTTTATTACAAGAGGATTTGAGTATAAGAGTAAAGATGTCTTACTGCAATTATTTGGGCCCTGGTGAGACCACATCTGGAACAGTGTGTACAGTTTTAGTCTTCTTACCGAAGGAAGGATATACTTGCCATAGAGGGAATTCAACGAAGGTTCACCAGACTGATTTTTGGGATGGGAAAGGGGGGTGGGCGGGACTGTCCTATGAGGAGATTGAATAGACTAGGCCTATATTCTCTAGAGTTTAGAAGAAGTAGTGATCTCATCGAAACATACAAAATTCTTACAGGGCTTGACAGGGTAAATGCAGGGAGGATGTTTCCCCTGACTGGGGAGTCTAGAACCAAGGGTTAGTCTCAGAATAAGGGGTCGGCCATTTAGGACTGAGATGAATAGACATTTCTTCAGTCAGAGGGTGGTAAATCTTTGGAATTCTCTACCCCAGAGGGTTGTGGAGGCTGAGTGGTTGAGTATATTCAAAGCAGAGATCGATAGATTTTTGAATATAAAGGGATATGGGGATAGTGCAGGAAAGTGGAGTTGAGGTAGAAGATCAGCTATAATATTGAATGGCGGAGCAGGCTCGAGGGGTTGAATGGCCTACTCCTGCTCCTAATTCTTTTGTTCTTAGTACATGGGGATAAAATGTTTCCAGTGGTAGGATGACGGTAAGCAGATGACACAGATTTAAAATAATTGCAAAAGAACCAAGAGAAGGGATGAAGAGATTTTTTTTTAAACACAATGTTATGATTTGAATGCACCGCCCGAAAGGGTGGCGGAAGCAGATTCAATAATAACTTTCAAAAGGGAATTGGATAAATACTTGCTAAAAGTGTGCTAATCGGATAGCTCTTTCAAAGAGCCGACAAAAGCATGATGAGTCGAATGGCCTCCTTCTGTGCTGTGAGATTCTATGGTTCTACTTTTTATTGTGTGCCCATCATCATTATGTTTCCAAGGCCATTTTCATGCTTGTTGATGTTCTAATATGTTTCATCGATTGTGCATCAACAAATAGAAATGGGGATATTATGGAGGACTGACATGTTTCAGCAACAGGGCTGTGGACCAATGAAGTGAGGGATGATACACAAGGTCAATGGCAAACTGGCAGGAGGATTATACATCCAAAAAATAAATCCAGTGCCTTCAGCAAAAATTTACCAGGAGCTGGTTAATAGATTTGATCCTGTAACACAATTCAATCTCTCTGCAGCCGTTGACATTTTGCAATGCCGCTCCTCTGCTGTTTAGCTCAGTGTGACTGCCCTTAGTTGCTTTCATTCTTACCTATCCAAGGGTATCCACAGCATCCCTAGGAATGGCTTCCCTTCCTGCCTCCCGAGTCACAAATTCCCCTTAGCCCCCTCCTCTTCCTAATCTGCATGACATCATCCGCAGACACGGAGTCAGCTTATACATGTATGCTGATGACACTTAGCTTTACCTTTTCACCATCTCTCTCGACCCTTCCATTACCTCTGCTATCCAGATGCTTGTTCAACATCCAATCTTGGATTAACTGGAATTTTCTCCAGCTAAACATCAAGACGACTAAAGCCATTGTCTGCCTGCGCTCCCAACAAATTGCCTAACTTTGCCACCGACTTCTTTCCTAACCCCAGCCAGTGTCTAAAGCAACCTCAGTGTATCATTCAACCCAGAGCTGCATCACAAAGATTGCCTGCATTCACCTCCATAACATCACCTGCCTCCGCTACTACCACAGTTCATCTGTCGTTAAAACCCATACCCATGCATGTATCACATTCGACTACAATAAGAACATAAGAAATAGGAGCAGGAGAAGGCCATACGGCCCCTCGAGCCTGCTCCGCCATTTAATACGATCATGGCTGATCCGATCGTGGACACAGGTCCACTTCCCTGCCCGCTCTCCATAACCCCTTATTGTTTCAGAAACTGTACGCTGATTTCCTGGCTGGCCTCCCACCCTCCAGCCTTTGTAAACTTCAGCTCATCCAAATCTCTGTTGATCATATCCTACCTGGAACTTTAATCCTGGTCAACCATCACCATTATCCTTACTGACCTACATTAGTTCTCTGACCTCCAATAGCTCCAATTTAAAATTCGCATCCTTGTATTTAAGTTCCTCCATTGCCTCCCCTGTTCCATATTTCTGTAGCGTCCTCCAGCACTGCAATACTTGCCCCTCCACAGAACTCTTCTGTCCCCACACTAGTGTCCCATTAACCACGAAATACAAAAAATATAAAAACAGATACCTCTGTAGTAAGAGTTTCTGCAGGTACATAAAAAGGAAAAGAGTGGCTAAAGTAAATGTTGGTACCCTAGAGGATGAGACTGGGGAATTAATAATGGAGAATAGGGAAATGGCAGACACGCTGAACAAATATTTTGTATCAGTCTTCACAGTGGAAGACACTAAAAACATTCCAATAGTGGATAATCAAGGGGCTGTAGAGAAGGAGGAACTTAATACAATCACTATCACTAATGAAGTAGTACTCTGTAAAATATTGGAACTAAAGGCGGACAAGTCCTCTGGACCTGATGGCTTGCATCCTAGGGTCTTAAAAGAAGTGGCTGCAGAGATAGTGGATGCATTGGTTGTTATCTACCAAAATTCCCTGGATTCTGGGGTGGTCCCAGCAGATTGGAAAACCACAAATGTAACGCCCTTACTTAAAAAGGAGGCAGACAAAAAGCAGGAAACTATAGACCAGTTAGCCTAACATCGGTCATTGGGAAAATGCTGGAGTCCATTATTAAGGAAGGAGTAGCGGGATATTTGGAAATGCATATTTCAATCAAGCAGAGTCAGCATGGTTTTATGAAAGGGAAATCATGTTTGACAAATTTGCTGGAGTTCTTTGAGGATGTAGCGAGCAGGGTAGATAGGGGGAACCAGTGGATGTGATATATTTGGATTTCCAGAAGGCATTCGATAAGGTGCCACATAAAAGGTGACTGCACAAGATAAAAGTTCATAGGGTTGGAGGTAATATATTAGTATGGATAGAGGATTGGCTAACTAACAGAAGAGAGAGAGTCGGGATAAATGGGTAATTTTACGGTTGGCAAACAGTAACTAGTAGGGTACCGCAGGGATCGGTGCTGGGTCCTCAACTATTTACAAACTATATTAATGACTTGGATGAAGGGACCGTGTAATGTTGCCAAGTTTGCTGATGATACAAAGGTGGGCGAGAAAGCAAATTGCGAGGACACAAAAAAATTGGCAAAGGGACGACAGGCTAAGTGAGTGGGCAAAAATTTGGCAGATGGAGTTTAATGTGGAAAAATGTGGGGTTATCCACTTTGGCAGAAATAATAGAAAAGCAAATTATAATTTAAATGGAGAAAAATTGCAAAGTGCTGCAGTACAGAGGGACCTGGGGGTCCTTGTGCATGAAACACAAAAAGTTAGCATGCAGGTACAGCAAGTAATCAGGAAGGCAAATGGAATGTTGGCCTTTATTGCAAGGGGGATGTAGTATAAAAACAGAGAAGTCCTACTACAACTGTACAGGGTATTGGTGAGGCCACACCGCGAGTACTGCATACAGTTTTGGTCTCCGTATTTAAAGGAGGATATATTTGCCTTGGAGGTTGTTCAGAGAAGGTTCATTGGTTGATTCCTGAGATGAGGGGTTTGACTTATGAAGATAGGTTGAGTAGGTTGGGTCTATACACATTGGAGTTCAGAAGAATGAGAGGTGATCTTATCAAAACATACAAGATAATGAGGGGGCTCAACAAGGTGGATGCAGAGAGGATATTTCCACTCGTAAGGGAAACTAAAACTAGGGGGCATAGTCTCAGAATAAGGGGCCGCCCATTTAAAACTGAGATGAGGAGGAATTTCTTCTCTTAGAGGGTTGTAAATCTATGGAATTCTCTGCCCCAGAGAGCTGTGGAGGCTGAATATATTTAACGCGGAGCTAGACAGATTTTTGAGCGATAAGGGAGTAAAGGGTTATGGAGAGCGGGCAGGGAAATGGAGTTGAGGCCAAGATCAGATCAGCCATGATCTTATTGAATCAGATAGGCTCGCGGGGCCAAATGGCTACTGCTGCTCCTATTTCTTATGTTCTTATGTTGCCTCTTGGCGACATCATCCAGAAACACAGCATCAGTTTCCACATGTACATTGATGACACCTTGCTATATAAATGCATACTGTTTTTATTGTTACATACTCAAATGCCGATTATTCAGATCAGTGCTTTCATTAAATATAATGATTCCTGCAACTTGATTCATCAGCAGGCTGACAAAGACACCTGGGATTCCATAAATCCATCAATTCAGTTGTATTCCATTTCTCCCCCATTACTCCCCACAGCCCAGACTCAGTTGCATGCAATGTTGTAGAAAATATAATAGTTTGCATTTTATACTTATATATGAATAGTTTTTGTACAATTTATCTTCATTTAAAAAAAATAATTTGAAATATCTCGAGTTGCTCAACAAGTTATTATGTCAACAGAGAATAGTCCTTTATTGAAACTTAACATTCCTGGTTACAAAATATTCAGGAGGGTTAGAATAGGAAGAAAAGGAGGAATGGCAGTTAATCAAAGAGTCCATTACAGCACTAGAACGCAAGGATAATATAGGAAACGATGGGGAAAAAATCTGAATATATTTGGTTAGAGATCAGGAATAGTAGGAAACTGTTCACTTGTTGTGAATTTATTATTGGCGACTGCAAGTGGAAAAGAGATAGAGGAAGAAATATGTAGACAAAAATATAGAAACATTAGGGCTATAAATAGTGGATCACTTTAATTATCCAAGATAGAGAGGGGTAAAAGTAATGTATGTGGCAAAAAAGGGGAGAGCGGCTTCTGTGTGTCCAGGACTCCTTTCATCTTTATTCCAATAAGGAAAGTGGCAATGCTGGATCTGGTGCCAGGAAAATGAAGTGGAGCAATTCGGTAATGGCAGGATATAGGGAACATTTAGTAAACAACGGCCATAACACAATTAGGTTTAAAATTTAAAAAAAATGGAAGGTAAAGGTACTCGAGTTGGAAAAAAAGCAAATTTCAACGAGATAAAAGGCGAAAAGATAACATTGATTTTCAAAAGGCATTGGATAAGATACTGCACACGAGGCTTGTTGATGCAATTAAGGTGCATGTTATTAAAGGGAATGTGGCAGCATCAACAGTAAATTAGCTAAAGGTCAGAATACAGTATTAGTTGATGGATTTTTATTATTTTCTTTTGGGATATGGCAAGGCTACATTTATTATCCATTTTTAGTTTCCCCAAGGGCATTCAGAGTCAATCACACAGACTGGGTGGGGGTTGCAAGTTCCTTTCCCTGAAGGACATTAATGAACCAGTTTGGTTTTTGCAACACACCAATAGTTTTAGCAGTCCTGGTGCTAGCCCACAAATGATCAGATATGTTGCATTCAATTTCATAACTTGCCATGATGGGATTTGGACTCTGTTGCTAGTCCATTATCATAACCACTAGGCTACTGTGCCCATTTTCATAATCATGGGATATCAACACTGGTGATCCCAATGTGTCAGTTTTAGTACTACAACACACATACGTGTAGGGCCACAATATCAAAATTTTCAGGTAACACCGAAATAGCGAGTGTAGTTAACTACTGAGAGGACGACAAGGAACTTCAGGAGGGCAGAGATAGGAGATTGGGCAGATGAATTTTGATGTAGATAAATGTAACAACATATTTTACGTATACACTAAAAAGTAAATCTTTGAACAGAGTAGAAGAGCAGAGAGACATAAGGGACTAAGTTCTCCTTCGCAAACCCCTTTTCTCCCATATAATCTAACTTATTTAGAGCTTATAGTCAAACATAGCATTTCTGATTCTTGGAGGCAGAATAAGTATTTTCTTTTAAAAAGTTGCTCATTTCATACCTCCTTCCTGACTGACATATTTCTTGTCATGCTGTCTTCCTTCTTCCCCTGTAAAAACATTGGATTTGCGTCTTTTTCTTTATCCAGGATCAAGAGGGAATGTCTAACAAGGTCAGAGAAGGTAGGGTTTTCTTTCTAAAAAAACGGAATGTGTCTTTGGAAAATGTGGATCTATTTTTAAGGTAGATTAAAAATTAAATGGGTTGTTAGTTTTCATCAATGAGGAACAGTCTGTGCCATGGAATTCTTTGGCTGGTATCAATGTTGCTCCATGGCTAGCCACCAGATGTAGTAAATTAATTTGGGCAAAATGGACAGCATCCCCTAAAACTGTCCTGTAACTTGGGTGTTTCATCTCATAGTCCAGATGAAACTCCAGTGGTGGCAAGATCAAATTCAGGAATTTGGACCGTTAACTACTGCCATTCCAGACAGCCTAAATTTGGTTAATATGGGTTTTTAAATAAAAATAATATTGTCCATGTGGATTGAAATTCTGTGCATATTTTAGCCACAGATTATTATAGTTAGCTAACAAAATTCTACAAATATAAGACTCTCAAATTATCAATAGTAACACGTATGAAACCAATTACCTGTCTAAGCTTCCATTCCTGTTCATGTTCCGATTCCTTCTGCTTCATTTGATCCTTAAATGGCAAGTCAATATCAGGGCGAGAGACAGAATCAATGCATTCTTGCTGTTGTCTTCTCAAAGTCTCGCTGGTCATTTGAACCTTGTTTATACGCAATGCTGCACGATTGTCTCTTGCTTTTTGCTGAAAAATGTATTGCAATTAACTGTCAATTTGCAAGTGAAAATTATTTTACTGTTTGAACATTACAAACAATGTATTTCAGTTATCAACTTTAGGATATCACCCAAGGCCCAAAAACTCAATATCCTATTTTCTTCAAATAATTACCCACAAACAAAACCATAAGAAAATAAGTCATTTAAATATGATTTCTGGGAATGCAATTTTGTTAGAGGTCACGGCGAAAAACAGGAATTTTCTGCGACAAGAATTTCATATCCCAGGAGACCATAACCCATTTTTTTCTGACTATGCTATTTTCCTCAACTAGGCAAAATGATTCCCTTACAATTGGAGGGATTTAAACAAAATATATAAGCAGAGCACTGTCAGTATATGGAATTTTGTACCAGAATCCACATGTTTAAATGGAATTTTTTGAAAAATAAAAAAAACTGCATTGGGAAAGGGGAGGTAAATGGGACTGCATCTCTCGCTCCTTTGGAGAGCGGGCACAGATGCAACGGTGAGAATGGGCACCTTCCTTTCTGTTAAGATTTAATTTAGGTTCCAATGCCAAATTTGCAGCTACTACGAACTATTATTAGTCCAAGTATCAGTGGCTAGCTACTGAGCGCGTGTGCTAAACACTATGTGGGTCAGCACTTTGTGGTCCACATTTTGATTGCTGGTCCCTTCCAAATAACATAGCAATATTTTGAAGTGGGGAGACCAACACTCAGTTTTGTGTGTATTGCCGTTTGTTGTGCACACATATGCCCGTATCTGCACACAGAAGCATGATCTAAACTTGAGAATGGGGGCGGGGTGGGAGTGGAGAGAGGAAACTAATTCGATCAAATATGCATACATTTACAATTTTGAAGAAAATAGGGCCCAATAAACCAAAAACATTTCTTTAGGAAACACAATTTATGAAAAATGATGCTGTGCTTAGTCCTGACTTTCTGTGGAACATTATCTAAGATTAGCTTTATGAAGCAGAGTTAATGGTATCTGATAAATGCATTACCCAGTGGATTTCTCTACAACAGAACACCAGTTTGCATGAATGAGAAAAGCACTGACATTTCAGTATTTAAAAAAAATTATATTACATTTCTCTCGAGCATACTTCAGATTAGAGGATTGGTTAGACATAATGAGGCCTGCGCAACCCAACCATGGCTCGTCACGAACATCTCACTAAAGCAAAGTATTCTCAATTTAAATTGGTTGGCCCAATGTTCAGAAACTTAAATGGTATGCATCTCTATCTGTGAAACTTCTTTGGATGCTTTGTTTTTTTTTTAAACATTATATGTACAGTATAAATGCAAGTTGTACCAGTTGCACACAATAGCCCGGATTTTCTGGGGCCGATGACTGCGTACGCTTAAGAGTCCAAGTTCTGGGTTTCCACATGCGATGCACGTGTGCGAAAACCCAGAACGTGCGATCTGTTAAGTTTCAGCTTGACAGATCATCCGAAACTCTGGGAAATGGACATTCACTGGAGCACAGTTGGGCTATTGGCCGAACTACTGCCCAGCGAATGCCCACGAAACTCTTACGCCTGGTAAAAGCAGACGTAAGGCCTTCTTTTACCAGTGTAAGGATTTAAATAAATATTAAGATATATTTGTTTTTTTAAATTGATTTAAACATTCAAAGACCTTTAAAATTATTTTAGATTATTGTTGTACCCTTTAAAAATGTTTACATTTATTTTTCAAAAAATCAAATTTTTATTTTAAAGGTTTAATTAAATTGTATTTTAATTCATTTTTAACATGATTCATTTTTATTTAAGTGGGTGAAAGTGTTTTTTTTTAGGGGATTCCTATTATGCTTATGGCGATTCCGTAAATGGAATCTCTGTGGCATAACAGGAATCCCCCTTTGTGATTGGTTGTGACTGGCCCACATGATCTCAGGGATGTTTGTGAACCACATGCGCCCCTGGGACACGTGGTCCTTTATGCAGGTGTATGCCTGCAGGTGCAGGAGCGCACGAGTCCAAAGGTATGGAGGCACCAGGTAGGTGCATACTTTTCTTGCGGTTCATGGGAAGCCTCCGACTGCAATTTCCAATCCAATATTTCAAATCTAGCCTTCAACCATCACCACCCTGATGTCTGAAATTCATGCCAAAACCTATCTGCCCTGTTCAAACTCGGTCCACCTATAAAAGCGACCTCAAAACCTCCTATTTCCAGTAAGTGTCGCTTTTTCTCTCGGTCTTATATCGCAAGCACCTGAAAATCTAGATTATATAAAGTACTAAAATGCTTTGGCATAATGCAGTAAAAATCTTTAAAAGGACTCTGCTCATTCAACTTTAAGGTTACTGGTCTCATTCGGAGACTTGAAAGTAGATGACCCAATCAATTGTAATACACTGGTGGAAACTCTTCCTATGAATCGAATAACGCAGATAAACAAATCAATGCATTTTCACAGTGAGAGCGGGACCAGCGGCGGGGATAAAAGGAGCGTTGACCCGAGGCCCGAGATCACAGCGAGAGCAGGAGATCGAAGCCGAAGATAAAACAAAGTAGTAAAAAGAAATCAAAGTGTGACTCACAGCCAAGCGGGTAATTAATTGGCTGGTGGATTGGTGAGTATTTTATCTTTTTCTTTTCAGTAGGAAACCTTTGGCATTGTTGCCAAATTAAGTTAATTTAAGGGTTAAGTCATGGCAGGAGAGCCCAGATCCGTGTCATGCTTCTCCTGTGCTTTGTGGGAAATCGAGGACACTACTACGTGTGCAGGAAGTGTATCCAGCTGCAACTCCTGTCAGACCGCATTGCGACACAGGAGCTGCACATGGATTCACTCTGGAGCATCCGCGATGCTGAGGATGTCGTGAATAGCACGTTTAGTGACTTCACACCACAGGTAAAGGTTACAAAGGCGGATAGGGAATGGTTGACCATCAGGCAGAGCAGGAGTAGGAAGGTAGTGCAGGAGTCCCCTGCGGTCATCTCCCTCCAAAACAGATATACCACTTTGGATAATGTTGGGGGAGATGGCTCATCAGGGGAAGGCAGCAGCAGCCAAGTTCATGGCACCATGGGTGGCTCTGCTGCACAGAGGGCAGGAAAAAAAAAAAGAGTGGCAGAGCTATAGTGGTAGGGGATTTTATTGTAAGGAGAATAGGCATTTCTGCGGCCACAATCGAGACTCGAGGATGGTGTACTGCCTCCCTGGTGCAAAGGTCAAGGATGTCTTGGAGTGGCTGCAGGGCATTCTGGAGGGGGAGGGTGAACAGCCAGTTGTCGTGGTGCGTATAGGTACCAACGATATAGGTAAAAAAATGGGATGAGGTCCTACAAGCTGAATTTAGGGAGCTAGGAGTTAAATTAAGTAGGACCTCAAAGGTAGTAATTTCAGGATTGCTACCAGTGCCATGTGCTAGTCAGAGTAGAAATAGGATAGTTAAGATGAATATGTGGCTTGAGGAATGGTGCAAGAGGGAGGGATTCAAATCCCTGGGACATTGGAACCAGTTCTGGGGGCGGTGGGACCAGTACAAACCGGATGGTCTGCACCTGGGCAGGACTGGAACCGATGTCCTAGGGGACGTGTTTGCTAGTGCTGTTGGGGAGGGGGATGGGAATCTATGCAGGGAGACAGAAGGAAGTAAGAAGGGGCAGAAGCAAAAGGTAGAAAGGAGATAAGGAAAAGTGGAGGGCAGAGAAATCAAAAGACAAAAATCAAAAAGGGCCACATTACAACATAATTCTAAAAGGACAAAGAGTGTTTAAAAAAAAAAACAAGCCTGAATGATTTGTGTCTCAATGTGAGGAGTATTCGTAATAAGGTGGATGAATTAACTACACAGATAGCTGTTAACAGATATGAAGTAATTGGGATTACAGAGACATGGCTCCAGGGTGACCAAGGCTGGGAACTCAACATCCAGGGGTATTCAATATTCAGGAAGGATAGACAGAAAGAAAAAGGAGGTGGGGTAGCGTTGCTGGTTAAAGAGGAGATTAATGCAATAGTAAGGAAGGACATTAGCTTGGATGATGTGGAATCTGTATGGGTAGAGCTGCGGAATACCAAAGGGCAGAAAATGCTAGTGGGAGTTATGTACAGACCACCAAACAGTGGTAGTGAGGTTGGGGATGGCATCAAACAGGAAATTAGGGATGCGTGCAATAAAGGTACAGCAGTTATCATGGGTGACTTTAATCTACATATAGATTGGGCTAACGAAACTGGTAGCAATACAGTGGAGGAGGATTTCCTGGAATGTATAAGGGATGGTTTTCTAGACCAATATGTCGAGGAACCAACCAGAGAGCTGGCCATCCTCGACTGGGTGCTGTGCAATGAGAGGGGATTAATTACCAATCTTGCGAGGCCCCTTGGGGAAGAGTGACCATAATATGGTAGAATTCTTCATTAAGATGGAGAGTGACGCAGTTAATTCAGAGACTAGGGTCCTAAACTTAAAGGTAACTTCGATGGTATGAGACGTGAATTGGCTAGGATAGACTGGCGAATGATACTTAAAGGGTGGACGGTGGATAGGCAATGGCAGACATTTAAAGATCACATGGATGAACTTCAACAATTGTACATCCCTGTCTAGCGTAAGAATAAAACGGGGAAGGTGACGAACAAGGGAAATTAGGGATCGTGTTAAAACCAAGAAAGAGACATATAAATTGGCTAGAAAAAGCAACAAACCTGAGGACTGGGAGAAATTTAGAATTCTGCAGAGGGGGACAAAGGGTTTAATTAAGAGGGGGGGAAATAGAGTATGAGAATAAGCTTGCAGGGAACATAAAAACTAACTGCAAAAGCTTCTATAATGTGTGAAGGGAAAAAGATTAGTGAAGACAAATGTAGGTCCCTTGCAGTCAGAATCAGGTGAATTTCTAATGGGGAACAAAGAAATGGCGGACCAATTGAACAAATACTTTGGTTCTGTCTTCACTAAGGAAGACACAAATAACCTTCCGGAAATACTAGGAGACCGAGGGTCTAGCGAGAGAAGGAGGAACTGAAGGAAATCCTTATTCGTCAGGAAATTGTGTTAAGGAAATTGATGGGATTGAAGGCCGATAAATCTCCAGGGCCTGATAGTCTGCATCCCAGAGTACTTAAGTGGCCCTAGAAATAGTGGATGCATTGGTAGTCATTTTCCAACATTCTATAGACTCTGGATCAGTTCCTTTGGATTGGAGGGTAGCTAATGTAACACCACTTTTTTAAAAAGGAGGGAGAGAGAAAACGGAATTATAACCTGGTTAACCTGACATCAGTATTGGGGAAAATGTTGGAATCAATTATTAAAGATGTAACAGCAGCGCATTTGGAAAGCAGTGACAAGATCGGTCCAAGTCAGCATGGATTTATGAAAGGGAAATCATGCTTGACAAATCTTCTAGAATTTTTTGAGGATGTAACTAGTAGAGTGGACAAGGGAGAACCAGTGGACGTGGTGTATTGGGACTTTGAAAAGGCTTTTGACAAGGTCCAACCCAAGAGATTAGTGTGCAAAATTAAAGCACATAGTTATTGGGGGTAATGTATTGACATGGATAAAGAACTGGTTGGCAGACAGGAAGCAGAGTAGGAATAAACAGGTCCTTTTCAGAATGGCAGGCAGTGACTAGTGGGGTACCGCAAGGTTCAGTGCTGGAACCCCAGCTATTTACAATATACATTAATGATTTAGACAAAGGAATTGAATGTAATATCTCCAAGTTTGCAGATGACACTAAGCTGGGTGGCAGTGAGAGCTGTGAGGAGGATGCTAAGAGGCTGCAGGGTGACTTTAACAGTTTAGGTGAGTGGGCAAATGCATGGCAGATGCAGTGTAATGTAGATAAATGTGAGGTTATCCACTTTGGTGGCAAAAACAGGAAGGCAGATTATCTGAATGGTGACAGATTAGGATAAGGGGGAGATGCAACGAGACCCGGGTGTCATGTTACATCAGTCATTGTAAAAGTTGGCATGCAAGTACAGCAGGCGGTGAAGGCGGCAAATGGCATGTTCGCCTTCATAGCAAGTGGATTTGAGTATAGGAACAGGGAGGTCTTACTGCAGTTGTACAGGGCCTTGGTGAGGCCTCACCTGGAATATTGTGTACAGTTTTGGTCTCCTAATCTGAGGAAGGACATTCTTGCTATTGAGAGAGTGCAGCGAAGATTCACCAGACTGATTCCCGGGATGGCAGGACTGAGATATGAAGAAAGACTGGATCGACTCGGCTTATATTCACTGGAGTTTAGAAGAATGAGATGGGATCTCATATAAACATATAAAATTCTGACGGGATTGGACAGGTTAGATGCAGGAAGAATGTTCCTGATGTTGGGGAAGTCCAGAACCAGGGGTCACAATCCAAGGATAAGGGGTAAGCCATTTAGGATCAAGATGAGGAGAAACTTCTTCACTCAGAATTGTGAACCTGTGGAATTCTCTATCACAGAAAGTTGATGAGGCCAGTTCGTTAGATATATTCAAAAGGGAGTTAAATGAGTTATGGCTGAAGGGTTCAAGGGTTATGGAGAGAAAGCAGGAATGGGGTTGCAGGATCAGCCATGATAATATTGAATGGTGGTGCAGACTCGAATGGCCGACTCCTGCACCTATTTTCTATGTTTCATTCCTTACATAACCATAATATTCACAATATAAAATCATGCACAGAAAATTATGCTTACCACGTAAGGGGCTCTCTCTTGGGAACTTGCCTTCCTCCACAGTTTAGCAATTTGTTTCACTCTGGTAGCCCAGTCTGAATGACAAACAGATAGTGTCTGATTTTGGGACTTCAAAAACTTGGTAAGCAAAATGATTTCCTGCAATATGAGCTTGCATATAATACCTGATATAAAAGCCATAAAACCTATAGTAAGCTCCACTTGAGTGCACACCTTAATAAAGTCTCTGAAAACCCTGCAATGGCTTAAGCTGGCTGCAGAATCTCACATTTATATCCCATTTCCACTGGCAATCGGCGATCCTGCCAAAGTCGTACTTCAACTGAAGCTGAATTCTGCATTGTAAATTGCTCAGTGTAAATTAAACCCATCGTTGGAGTTGAGACTAATTTGGAGGCAGTACAATGTAAATATAATCAGTAGATGAGCTACTGCATCTGCCTCCCATATATTAATAAAATGGTAAAAAATGCAATTATGTGCAAATGACATGCAAGATTAGAAAGTATGCTCCTGGATCTGCCTCAATCAGAGGTAGCAGTGTAAACAAGGCTTCGCGTCCTCCGCCAACATGGATTTACACACTAAGATTGGACTAAGGTTACACACTAAGAGCACAGACCTGGTCTGAACAAGGAAAGCCCAAACAACTGCATTCAATTTATATAATATGATATGTGAATACAAAGAATGGAACAGACTTCCACAAATGTTTTAACTATATTAAATAGTTGTAGCATTAAAAACAATTTGGGCAGAGTTAAGTGTACAAATATGAATAAATTCCACACTTCATACGCTACAAAGCTTCTTTAAATACAGGTTAATGGGAAAATCACCTTCGCTGCAGATTTCAATTAGTTAATTGTTTTGCCCTCTCTTCTCCTGAATGCAGTGACTCATGGTTAGTACCGTTCCATAAAGTGCCCTTTGATACCGTGCCTAAGTGGCCATCATTCATGTGTAAGCCTAGACTGTTGGCAAGCTACTTGCACATCACAGTCAAGCACGGTCCTGTTTTGACCAGTGGTGTACACATTATTCCCATTAAGGAGAAACTCTCTGAAGAATCAGAGGGAAAGGCTCAATTGAGGCCCACAGACCAAGGGAGTCATTTACAGAGGAATCAGAAGCAGAGGGAGAAGCTCACCAAAGGATCGATGCAGGGGGAGAATTTACTGAAGAATCACAGAGGGAGAAGCTCACTGAACGACTAGTGACAATGGGAGAAGCTCACCAAAGGATCAGAGACAGAGGGAGAAACCCACTGAAAGAGACTCATTTAAAAAAAAAGGAAGACTTCTGTCAAATTACTGAAGCCTTGCTTTATAGAGTGCAAAGGATGTGCGCTTTTTGGGAGTGTTTGCTTTATAGAGTGCAAAGGATGTGCGCTTTTTGGCAGTGTTGAACCATTGAAGTTTGGCACCCGAGGAGCTGACAATTAGATATTGTGCTCGCTGACCTACGTTAGCTTCCAGTTAAGCAATGCCTCATTTCAAAATTCTCATCCTTATTTTCAAATCCCTCAATAGCCTCGCCCCTCCCTATCTCTGTAATTTCCTCCAGCCCAACAACCTCCCCACCTCAGAGATGTCTGCGCTCCTCTAATTCTGCCCTCTTGGGCATCCCTGATTATAATCGCTCAACCATTGGTGGCCGTGCCTTCTGTTACCTGGGCCAAAGCTCTGCAACTCCCTGCCTAAACCTCTCCACCTCTCTTTCCTCCTTCAAGATGCTCCTTAAAGCACACCTCTTTGACCAAGCTTTAGGTCATCTGCCCTAATTTCTACTTATGCGGCTTGGTGTCAAATTTTTATCGCGTAATACTCCTGTGAAGCACCTTGGGACGTTTCACTACGTTAAAGGTGCTATATAAATACAAGTTGTTGTTGTAAATTTTACAATTACTGTTTGGAGCGTACAAATTTTTGATGCACCTCGTGTAATCAACTCGAGTAGCACTGAGCTAAATATATTCAATTTGTTCTTAATGCTAGTTTCAGTGGCACTATTTACAGCTTCATTTTCAAGACAGGCCTTTATATATTTGCATTATAAACATTATGCCCTCTAGATTTTTGCACAGTCTATTGTAATTTAAATTTAATTTTTTATATGTTGCATATAACATGTTAAATGTTTAAAAGTGATTTTAATGGTACAATATATGTTGTGCAAACCGTGCTAGATGTGGGAGTCCCTGGGCGGCTGAAAATTCAGAGCACACACATTTTGCAGTAAGAATCACTTAAGATCAAAGTAAACAAACAACAGCAGATACTCAATCACACACAGGTGGCAGTGAAGGGGTCCCTGCCACACATTTTCCAGGCGATGAATCGGCAGATGGAGGATAAAGACTGGATGCAGGCAATCATCCATCAAGGTGGGAAGAAAGTGCAAAGGTCTGATGAAGGGTAAGCCTTGGCAAAGACATTTACAATACTTGTTTCAAGGTGGTGACTTGTAGGAGGACAGCTATTGGCAACACCATGTCACCATGATTACCCAAGGGAGAGGAAATAAGTGCAGGAATTCTGTGGTGGAGGTGGGAGATTATAGTGAAATTAGACAGTTGCTTCTGTTGCCTTAACCAGTGCTGAGAATGGTGAGTTGCTTCTTAGGTGACACCAAGGTAAGGGACCTACCAGAACTTGTTCAGAAGTTCTCAGGGAGGGAGGGGGGATTTTCCAGAAGGTCATCGCTGGTATTCGAATACATGACGTAGGGAATCAAAGAATTCAGTTGCTTCAAATTTTTTTTCTCCAGGAATGACGTGATTCATTGATTAATTTAAGAATCAATAAAAAATGTTCAGTGTAGATTCACGAGGGTGTTACGGGGAGCATAACGTTTTGTTAATAAGAGATAATGAGAGATACATCCCCAGGCCCAGATGAAATGTATCCCAGGCTGTTAAGAGAACCAAGAGGAAATAGCAGAGGCTTTGACCATCATTTTCCAATCTTCTCTGGCTACAGGTGCTGTGCCAGAGGACTGCTAATATTGTACATTTGTTTAAAACGGTAGAATGGGATAGACCGAGTAATTACAGGTCAGTCAACCTAACCTCAGTGGTGGGAAAATTATTGGAAAAGTTCCTGAGGGACAGGATAAATCTTCATTTGGAAAGACACGGATTAATCAAGGACAGTCAGTATGGATTTGTTAAGGGAAGATTGTGTCTAACTAACTTGATTGAATTTTGAGAGGAGGTAACCAGGAGGGTCGATGAGGGCAGTGTGTATGATGTAGTGTATATGGATTTTAGCAAAGTTTTTGATAAGGTCCCACATAAGGCAGACTGGTCACAAAAGTAAAAGCTCATGGAATCCAGAGCAAAGTGCAAGTTAGATCCAAAATTGGCTCAGAGGCAGGAAGCAAAGGGTAATGGTTGATGGGTGTTTTTGTGACTGGAAGGCTGCATCCAGTGTGGTTCTGCAGGGATCAGTCCCTTGCTTTTTGTGGTATATATCAATGACTTGGACTTGAATGTTGGTGGTATAATTAAGAAGTTTGCAGATGACACTAAAATAGACTATGTGGTTGATAATGAAGAAAGCTGCGGACTGTAGGAAGATATCAATGTACTGGTCAGGTGGGCAGAACAGTGGCAAATGGAATTCAATCCGTATAGTGTGGGGTAATGCATTTAAGAAGGTCTAAAAAGGCAAGGGAATACATATTAAATGGTAGGACACTGAAAAAGTGTTGAGGAACAAAGGGACCTTGGAGTGTAGGTCTACAGGATCCCTGAAGGTAGATAAGGTGGTTAAAAGGCATATGGAATTCTTACCTTTATTAGTCGAGGCATGGAATACAAGACCAAGGACATTATGCTTGAACTGTATAAAACACTGGTTGGCCACAGCTGGAGTACTGTGTGCAGTTCTGATCACCACATTACAGGAAAGATATGATTGCACTGGAAAGGGTGTCGAGGAGATTTACAAGAATGTTGCCTGGACTGGAGAATTTTGGCTAGGAGGAAAGATTGGAGATGCTGGGTCTGTTTTCTTTGGAACAGAGGAGGCTGAGGGGAGACCTGATTGAGGTGTATAAAATTATGAGGGGCCAGGATAGAGTGGACAGGAAGGACCTGTTACCTTTGGCAGAGGGGTCAGCAACCAAGGGGCATGGATTTAAAGTAACTGGGGGAGGTTTAGAAAAAATATAAGGGGAAATTTCTTCACCCAGAGGGCGGTGACGGTCTGGAACTCACTGCCTGAAAGGGTGGTAGAGGGAGACACCCTCACCACATTTAAAAAAATACTTGGATGTGCACTTAAAGTGCCATAACCTACAGGGCTACGGACCAAGAGCTGGAAAGTGGAATTAGGCTGGATAGCTCAGACACGATGGGCCGAAATGGCCTCCTTCTGTGCTGTAAATTTCTATCATTCTATGAAGAGACTTAGGAAGTTAGGAACTTTTTCCACAAGTTAAAAACCAAATCAAAGTCTTCAAGATTATGAAAAGATATAAAAGAGTAAATACTGATAGATTGTTTCAATTGGTTAGACAGACAGTAACAAGGTGATACAAAGTAATCACAAAAGAATTAAAGAGGTTAGAAAAAGTGTTAGAATCCTCTGCTGCTGTGAACTAACTCAGCACAGACCAAGGATTGAGCCGAGGATCTTCCCGGACTGAGTGCACAATATACCAGACAGCGAGTGATTTACCGAGTGATCCACTCAGTGAGTACTGTCTGCTAACTGTTCATCTCAATGGGTCAGTTTAATAACTCCCTATTGATTTGTTGCTAGAGTTGAATCAGTGTCAACGTTGCATCTTAACTAGAGAAATACCTGGACCTAGATTTTACTATCTGGTGAGTCAGCAGAAATGGGCACTGGTTAAACTTAAATCTGACAATGATTGGACTTGGGTGTACAGGGCACAATTTCAAAACGTGCAGATGATACAAAACTTGGAAGTACAGTGAACAGTGAGGTGGATAGGGATAGACTTGAAGAGGATATACAGGCTGGTGGAATGGGCGGACACGTGGCAGATGAAGTTTAACACAGAAAAGTGTGAAGTGACACATTTTGGTAGGAAAAACAAGGAGAGGCAATATAAACTAAAGGATACAATTCTAAAGGGGTACCTGAACAGAGACCTGGAGGTATATGCGCACAAGTCTTTGAAGGTGGCAGGACAGGTTGCGAAAGCAGCTCAAAAAAAGCATACGGGATCCTGGGCTTTATAAATAGAGGCATAGAGTACAAAAGAAAGGTGATGAACCTTTATAAAACACTGGAGTATTGTGTGCAATTCTGAGCACCGCGCTTTAGGAAGAATGAAGGCTTTAGAGAGGTTGCAGAAAAGATTTACAAGAATGGTCCCAAGGATGATGGACTTTAGTTACTTGGATAGACTGGAGAAACTGGGGTTGTTATTGCCTGAGCAGAGGAGACATGGCAGATGTGCACAAAATCATGAGGGGTCTAGACAGAGTAGATAGAGAGAAACTGTTCCCATTGGCGGAAGGGTCGAGAACCAGAGAACACAGATTTAAGGTGATTGGCAGAATATCCAAAGGCGACATGAGGAAAAACTTTTTTACGCAACAAGTGGTTAGGATTTGGAATGCACTGCCTGATAGGCAGACTCAATCACAGCTTTCAAAAGAGAAAGTACCTGAAAGAAAAAAAATTGCTGGGCTATGGAGTAATGGCGGCGGAGTGGGACTAGCTGAAGTGCTCTTGTAGAGAGCCGGCACAGGCTCAATGGGCCGAATGGCCTCCTTCTGTGCTGTAACGATTCTATATTGTAGAACTGTTGTGAAGGCGTCAGCACATATCATTGTATTGTGCTGTTAAACATGTACAATATTATTGAACTACATTGATGAATATCCCTTTCAGTATCTGCCTTAAATAAGTGAATTTTAATTCACAGAAAATCAGTTAGTTACTTAAGACATGCAGTACAATGCTCTCAATGCCACTTAAATTTACATGGCAATTGGAGCATATCAGGCAGCAACACTTAGTAACATTCTGAAACATGTTTTCTGTGTATCAAGTGAAAATTCTTGAACTTGGAAGCGAGACTAAGATATGATTGAGAGGCAGAGATGTGTATAGGCAAAATATGTGAAAACAAATCAAACCCTCAATATTTATATAATTTCATAAATAATTCCCCTGCAATTAGGAGATTTAAAAAAAAATAAAAGTTCTTGTATTGTACTTCTTACATTTTATTTAGAAAGCACAGACATTTCCAGAAATATGATCTAACTGTACGTCAGCGTTACCTGGAAAATCTTCTTTCAGGTTGGGGAAGTTCGTGTTTGTGTACAGAACAGGGGCAACTGTTGCCATTTCTCCCAGGGCTTCTTCTTTTTCCCATTTCAGAGTACTCCGCTGTGTGTAGTTTAGTGTGTCTCCTTCCACCTCTACAGCAGGAGCAGGACCCACCCATGGGCTGGGTGGGTCAGTAACAACTTGACTAAATGCATGGTTCTTGTCTCTGTTAAATTGATCCAGTTCAAACATATGTAGTTAAAAGTACTGCCAGAATCATCCAATTAGTTGCAAATACTAAATATATGTATTTAAATAATGGAAAAATATTCCAGAATACATAATATCCAATATATTTGCAATCGCTATGGATATAAAATCTTGCATTAAAAAGCTCTCTTCTTTCAGCACAACTTTCATGCAACCACAAACTCAAATTATATTTAACAACATTCTGCAGTCTGCAATCGGTGCACACCAGTGACGAGGATCAATTCTCCTGTGTAATTATTTCTCTCTCCTGTAGGGAAGATGCCTTGCCTCCGCTTGGCATGTCCGAGACTTCTCCATGTGAGATCGGGAACTCAGCATGTGCAGATCTCCGAGGTGTAAACCAGAGTCCAACCAACCCTAGTTACACTGGATAACTGATTTTTTTGATACTTTAGCCTATTTAAATTGGAATGTTTGCACACCACCAGAATCCCCAACTTGAGAAACAGTTGTTTTATAGATAGTAATCCTATGATTTGTTAGGTGGCACAGATTCCCACCACTGTACTCAACATGTCCTACCTACAATCTTTTTGCAGTGGCAATTCTATTATAAACACAGAGGGAAAAAATGCCCTTATGTGGAGAATCAATAATTTTATAAGCTAAATTTCCACAAAATAAAATAAGTTTGCGTTACCAAAATAGCTATTAAAAATAGGGCAATCATTTCAATAATTGAAATGGAATTTATTTCACTCAACAGTTTAAAAGCTTTTCTATAGGTTAAAGTTACTGCTCTTTTTTGACATGTGAAAATACATTTGCGATAATGGCATCAAGCATGTAATGTTCCATACACACCGGCTGCTATCAGAGAATGGTGACTGAGGAATAGAAGAGTAAGTGCTGGTGAGGCAACGTCCACCTCCAGGTGCTAAAGATGTTTGGTGCTGTGGGTGTGACCCAATCACGCCGTTCATTGCTGGCACCCTGGTAAATCCACCATCTCCTTTATGAAAGAAAAAGGGCAGGGGAAAGAAAAATTAACAACCGTCAAATGATTATTAATGCAGTTGCCATGTAATTAATGACTTGCATTTACATAGTGCAATATCCTCAAAGTCCCAAAGCACTTTAGAACCATTTTTGGGAAAGCACAGTCACTGCTGTTATGTAGGCAAAAACAGCAGTCAAACTGGAAAAAAAACTGCATTTATATTGCACCTTTCAAGTTCTGAGAATGCCCCAAAGCACTTTATAGCCAAATAATTACTTTTTGAGATGTACTCGCTATTCTTTTTGCAGGCAAGCATGGCAGCCAATTTGTGCAAAGCAAGGTCCCGTAAATATCAATGAGATGGATGACTAATTTGTGTGCTTTCATGGTGGCAGTTGAGGCAGAAATGCAGAGAACTCTGCTGTTAGAAAAGTGGCATGGGTTTTTTGACATCCACCTGAATAGACAGATTGGGGCCTCAATTTACTGTCTCATTCAAAAGATGGAACGTTGGTACTGTACGGCATTGAAGTTTCAGCCTGGATTATTGCTCTAGTCCTGGAGCAAAACTTGAACCCGACATGGTAATAAAGCATCTAGTTTGTTTGTATTTGGGCTTTCTGAAACGATACAGAACTGGAGTGCTGCCAAACTCTGGTAATGTGCTTGGAAAACACGTCCCAATTGTAACTCTTATAGCTGCAGGTTACCAGAAAAAAGATTTTAAAACTGCTTTTGCCCTTCAGTCTTGAACATTATTTGAATAAGTGAAGCCAATTTTCCTCTTCAATTTGCAAATCACTTGGCCAGTAGAATTCATTTTCGTTCCACAGATTATAGCATGAGGGCCAAGTAGTTGTAATGCAAACGTTTTCACGGATTCTCAACCGGAAGATCTGAGCTCCCGCCCTATTTTTGACTCTCACTCTGAATTTCCCGAGAGGGAAAAGGAATGCAATGCAGTTGTTTGTAGTGAAATGGTCCAATTCAGGTTAGCCCATAATTTCCCTTGTTTAGATTAATTTGCACTTCTGACAATACCACTGTCCATATCAGCAAGTGCTGTGACAGGAGTTGCTTACAAAACTGACTACAGATTTTAGTTATTCAAGTCCCAACCTTGCATTCCGAAAACCAAAAATGAGATATAATGCCCTAACCCCTACTGCAGAGAGAGACTGCGGATTGCAGTGTGGTTAAGGAAAGTGCCTTTCTTTCGGGATAATCAATGGTGAGCCCCAAGAAATTTGGTTATGGGGAGAAGTGGAAAATTAAATGACACGAGTTGGAATTTCTCATGCAAAAAGTGAAATTCTTCATTAATGGTTATAAAACATAAACACTGCAAATACAATTTATAGCATTATGAACAATGCTAAAACCATCACTAAAACCACAAATGATTACTTTGATAAATTTGTATATTTTGAAACCATCATAGTAGTTGCAACCTAACCGAAGTATAAAGAACAGCATGCTTTCCAATTATTTAATATATTCTATGCAATCTATAACTGTGCCAATAATTAAAATACAAATTTTCAAGTGCCACATTAAGTCAATGCCTGAATTTGACAGATCTTTACCATATTTTGAGAGTGTTTTTTGAAGTACGCATTTAGAATTAGAATGGAAAATAGTGAAGTCCGGAAAATGGATTATAGAATTTCTGGATTAATATGGTGAGCTAAGACAGAAAAATACAGGAAAAATAAGGCAAGTCAAGTAGATACAATAATTCTGCTTTTATACTTGTTGACCTCTGTGGGATGTGTGAGGCCCATTAAACAATGTTGACTCTCACCATTGTATCTACTTGACTAATCATAATTTTATGCACATCACCATATACACCCCACTCCCCCACACATATATCCACACCCCCACACGTGTATATATAATATAAATAATTTATTGCCTTATTTTTCCTGTTTTTTTTCTGTCTGTTCACCATATTAATCCAGAGATTTTATAATCCATTTTCTGTGGTCTGCAGTTTTCTCAAACTCCCAGTGCCTCCAAACATGGGTAATCATATCTTGCTTAAGGACCTATGCACATGCAGTGATACTTTCCATTTTAAATCTCCCTCTCCTTGAGTGAGGTTGGATTTGCACTGATAAGTAGGCAGTTCAGTTTTTGTTCACATTTTGATGTTATGATGTGTTCTGGATCACTATGGCAGCTCCTGTTATTATTACCGAGGCATTTCACTATCAGAACATCTAGTTAAGAGAGCCTCACTGAAAATAATACAGCTGCACTGATTTTGAATTTGTTTAGGTTATGCTATGAATCAATCTCCATATTTACACAAACACCAGTCTGAATTAGATGCCAATGGTCAGAATAAGAGCAACACAGACATCCCATTAAAACTATCTATTCACTTCTACCGAGCATGTAAAACTAAATTATGCGCTTAAAGCATACTTTCAAAATGTTGATGGCTTACAAATCCCTCATTGAAACCCAAGTTTGAATTCTTCAATTTAAACTTCAAATTTAATAAAACAACAGAATTGGAATCTTAATTGCTCCTTTGAAATTACAGATTGAAGAAAGTGTGTGAAGAGCCCAACATGATGCACCCTATGCGATCGCTAAACTAATTCATTGGTAGGGCTTACAACAGCAACATGTAATTAAAAGTACGTAGTAAGTATTTCAAATTTTACAATGTTTATATTTCAGTTGTTATCAAAAAGCCTTTTATTGGGGCAGATGACGACAAAGATGACAAACTCTAAAGTACTATTGAATCTGAATAAAGCAAGCAACTGGTCCAAATCTGACAATATTCAAGCATTTTTACTCAAACTAACAGCAATAGATCAACATATGCAAAGTCATTTGGGACTGTTAATCCTACGCATGGAGCTTTGGAGCAGTCTGGGACATTTAAAATTGACAGCATTACTTGAACGAAGAGACACTATACCATGGTTAGGTGGAGGCAAAGGAGGCAAAGGCAGTGGAGGTGGAGGTGCCTGGTTAGTTGAAGGGCTTAACACGGCTGTAAACAGATCTTCCACTTCCTTCCCCTCCAGTTCTTTATTTGAAAAAACAGAGGTGATAATGTTAGTACAATTAAAACTCAGGTGACATATAAATCATTTATTAACTGTTTAAATAGTGGACGATAAATACCTGGAATTTTGTACAGCTTACTTAGAATTGTACCTGTACAACAAAATAAAGTTTTCAGCCATTTGTCAGATAAATTTCCCACAATTTGATGCAAAATAAAAAGCATGGGAGATGGACAAAATGTCTTACCATCTGTGACAATTTTTTCAAGATCAGGGCTAAGTATTCGGTCTAGTTGCTCCTCAGTCAAAGGTCGTGAACCTTGGCCTCCACTTGACTGGGAAACTGTAGATGGATCCTCTGAAATGGGGCCAATATCCAGCCCAGCTAAACAAAAAGTTAGTTGTATTATTTTGACAGAAATCAGCAAATGCACTGGAAACCTGTGCTTCATGAAGCTGGGGGTACTCATTAACTGCCACCTTAGGGCTTCTAAATTAGAAATGTTATGATCTATTGTCAGTAACTCATCTTGAATAAAACTTTCTGGTTTGTGAAAGTCCTGTGCAGATTGTTACTCAGCTGGAAGTGACCTAAGTATTGCAATGCCTAGAATCAGAATGTTACAACATAGGAACAGACATTCAAGCAACAAGTCCATGCTGTAACATTTTATGATTCTAGGCATTGCTGATATTTTTCTTCACATGCCACCCAGTCTAATCCCTCACTCTCATCCCCTTTAATATTCCTCTTTTTCAAGCAACTATTTATGGACTCTGCTTCAACAATGGTTTATGGCAGAGAATTTGAAATTCTAGGAAGTTGTTTGTAACCTCGCCGTTATTTCTTTTTGTGATTCTCTAAAATGTGTGCCCTTCTGTTACTGATTCAACACAAAGAATCTAAAACCATTCAAATTTAAGGTGATTAAGCTAAAGAATCAGAGGTGACGTGAGAACAGAAGAAATAGGAGCAGGAACATAAGAACATAAGAAATAGGAGCAGGAATAGGCCATTTGGCCCCTCGAGCCTGCTCCGCCATTTAATAAGATCATGGCTGATCTGATCATGGGCTCAGCTCCACTTCTCCGCCCGTTCCCCATTACCCTTCACTCCCTTATCGTTCAAAAATCTGTATCTCCACCTTAAATATATTTTATGACCTAGCCTCCACAGCTCTCTGGGGCAGAGAATTCTTTCGGCCCTTCAAACCTGCTCTTCCATTAAGATCATGGATGATCTTCAACCTCAACTCCACTATCCCGCCCAATCCCCATATCATTTGATTGGAATCAAAAAATCTATCCCTCTCAGTCTTGAATATACTCAATGACTGAGCATCCACAGACCTCTGGGATACAGAATGCCAACGATTCCTCCGAGTGAAGAAATTCCTCCTCATCTCTGTCTTAAATGGCTGCCCCCTTATCCTGAGACCATGCCCCGTAGTTCTAAACTCTCAAGAGCAGGGGAAACAGCCTCTTGGCATCTACCCTGTCAAGCCCTCTCAGAATTTTACATATGTTTCAATGAGATCAACTCTCATTCTGCTAAACTGCAGAGAGTATAGGCCCATTCTACTCAATTTCTCCTTATAGGACAACCCTCTCAGCCCAGGAATCAATTTAGTGAACCCTCATTGCACTCCCTCTAAGGCAAGTATATCCTGGAGTGCAGTTGAGAGGGGATCTCATAGAAACGTTTAAAATTCTGACGAGTTTAGACAGGTTAGATGCAGGAAGAATGTTCCCAATGTTGGGGAAGTCCAGAACCAGGGGTCACAGTCTAAGGATAAGGGGTAAGCCATTTAGGACCGAGATGAGGAGAAACTTCTTCACCCAGAGAGTGGTGAACCAGTGGAATTCTCTACCACAGGAAGTTGTTGAGGCCAATTCACTAAATATATTCAAAAAGGAGGGTATGGCGAGAAAGCAGGAATGGGGTACTGAAGTTGCATGTTCAGCCATGAACTCATTGAATGACGGTGCAGGCTCGAAGGGCCGAATGGCCTACTCCTGCACCTATTTTCTACGTTTCTATGTTTCCTTAGGTACAGAGATCATAACTGTACACATACTCTAGGTGTGGTCTCACAAAAGCCCTGTACAATTTCAGCAAGACGTCTTATTCTTGCACTCCAACTCCCTTGCAATAAGAGGCTAACATACAATTTTTCCTCTTAATTGCTTGCTGTACCTGCAGTTAACTTTGTGTTTTGTGTACCCAAATCCCTCTGAACACCAACAACTAACATTAGCTACTCACCATGTAAAAAATATTCTGCTTTTCTATTTTTCCTACCAAAGTGAATCACCTTACATTTCCCCACATTATGCTCCCTCTGCCACCTTATTGACCAATGCCTTAACCTGCCTATATCTCTTTGCAGGCTCTTTGTGTCCTTGTCACCGCTTACTTTCCCACCAAGCTTTTTTTAGCGTCAGCAAACTTGGATACATTATGAGAATGCTTCCAGGGATGAGGGACTTCAATTATGTGGATAGATTGGAGAACCTGAGGTTGTTCTCCTTAGAGCAGAGAAGGTTGAGGGGAGATTGGATAGAGGTGTTCAAAATCATGAGGGGTCTGAACAGAGTAGATAGAGAGAAACTGTTCCCATTGGCGGAAGGGTTGAGAACCAGAGGATACAGAATTAAGGTGATTGGCAGAAGAACCAAAGATGAGATGAGGGAAAACTTTTTTATGCAGCGAGTGGACTATCTGAAATGGTGGTGGAGGCAGATTCAATCGTGGCTTTCAAAAGGGAATTGGATAAGTACCTGAAAGAAAAAAATTTGCAGTGCTACGGGGAAAGGGCGGGGGAATTGGGACTAGCTGATGTGCTCAACAGGTCAAATGGCCTTCTTCCATTCTGTACATTGAACTGCATCTGCCATCTATCTGCCCATCTACTAGTCTATGCCCTTCTGGAGTCTTTCAAAAATCCATGTTAATATCTGCCATACCCCTAATTTGGCATCATCAGCAAATTACAACAGTTTCATAAGCATCATTTATGTACAGTAAATAAGGGCAGCTGCAATATTTCCCCTGTGAAACACCACATATTGGTGAAATGTCCTTTTACCCCATCCCTTTGCTTCCTCTATCCATGTAGCCAAAGTCTCCTTAATTTCATGTGACATTATCTTTGCCATGTCCCTTATGTAAGTAACTTATCAATTGCTTTTATAACTCCATGTAAAATCCTCATGCATTCAGCAAGAAAATGTGACTAAGAATTATAGGCAAATGATCCCACTAAGAAGTCACAGTTCCTTGTTAAACGCCGAACCTCCTCTCGCCATGACATTATTTTTCATATCTTCAATAGCAGAACTGATGATATTATGCTAATAACTAGGAATACTCTGTTCCAAGGAAGTTGCAGCCTTGCTGATAATCAGATAAGCAGTGATAAGAAGCACGCATGCCTAAAAAGTCTCATTCTGCCTCCTTTTCAATTTTTCTTCCAATTCAATTTCCTTTTAGTTTCTTTGGATATCTTCTTCGCAACCATCTCTGTAATGGTCCAAATCTTGCTGGAGCGGGGCATCTCACGCGTGTGCCGTTAATTCGACATTTCCTGCATTCTTCAGCTCGAAAATGTTTTAGGCTAATTTGCTGGAAGTGTGAGCTGATAACAGTATGGCGAGGACAATGGGGCATTGGCGACCTTAGTGAATGGCAGGATCAATGGTGTTTCTCCTTAACTAACGTGACTTAAGGATTAAGAAACAGAGGGACGACTCAGAAAGAGGGCGAATTAGTTAAATCAGGTATAGAAAGAGAGAGGGAAAGAAAGTTTGGACTGAGAGGGAGAACAAAAGACAGAAAGGAAAAGTAAGAAAAAAAATTAAACAATTTAACATTTACAAAAACAATTTACTACATGCAGGAATGAGATTGAATAGTTTAAATTGTTCCTTTCTTGGCCAGAGAAGTCGATTGGCATTGCATTAACAATTATCATGTAGTTAAAAGGGTAGTTACTCTCTTAATCACCAGCCCTAACTTTCTGTGACGAGCTTAATAGGCAACTAACGTGCAAATCCAGCAAATTCTAAAGAATGACACGGAGGCGAATGGCAAGATGCTGTTTATGCAGAACAAATGGCGTAAATTGAACAGCAAGTTCTGGAGATTCATAACTGACAGTGTATCTCTTAATCCCTCGAACTGCTGACCGATCTGCACATTAACAGCCATGCCTTTATTTTTTCAGCAAGATTTGGCCCATTATCCAAGAGCCAATTTGAAACATGTTTCCTTTAATCTTTCAAGTATCTCAATAGGTTCCCCTATCTAATGCACCTTCAGCTATATCGACACTGTCCACCCCAGTTATAGGTATACCTGTATATAATTAGCTATAGATGCCTCCTCACATTCCACTCAGACGACTACTACAAATCTGCTTTTCCTGTACAAATGTCACTATTTGCACCAAGTTCTCAAAACAGATATCCAGACCAGGGAAACTAACTACAAATTCACTAAAATTGTAACATCCATCTGGCTATAATTCCAATCAGGGATGGGCAATAAATGCTGGCCTTGCCAGCGACGTCCACATCCCAGGAACAAATAAAACAGATAATCGGATCTTGAGGTTAAAGGTCAACATATCAGTAACAGTTTTAAATCCTAGTTATTCTACTTTCTATTAATGATGCAAGATGCAGTTTAGTCATTTGTGTGCTAATACTTCAAGCAAACTAGTTAACCATGAAAGTTTGTTAGTGCAACAGAACAGATGAAACTTTAGAAAATAAAGATTCGCAAAAAAACACACACAGGCATGAAAACACACTGGTTTTCAATAAAGACAAAAGCACCAGACATGGGACTACTGCTATCCACCATTTAGTCTCTTACCAAATGGAGAAGGTGAATTCTCGACCTGGAAAGTGCATAAATCAAGACCTACAGGACCCAAACCAGATAAAATGGATGAACAACAGGGAAATAAAGACCAAAAAAAAAGCACAGAATACGCAACTCAACAGCATGCGGCAGGCATTGGGCTGTACAGCATAAAGTAGCATAATCATTGATTGTTAATGTCTCAGGTAACTGCGTTAAGTAGCAAAGCACTTTACAGCAAAATAAATCTTAAAAAATTAAAATAGTTGCTGGTCAGGCACAAAAGTGATGTCTTGCTGCAAATAAGAGAGAATAGAAGCAAGAGAAACTTAGATAAAGTGACACGTTCAAACTTCACAGGAAATCACGTTCTTCTATTACAAAGAGCACTGGAATTGACAGGGGCTGTTCATAAGCCCCACAATATGTCCTAAATATACCTGACTCATCTCCTGTTTTTCCCAGTTCATCAGAAAGTATTCCAAGGATGTCATCTTCTGTGGTAAGGACTTCTGAGAGATCAGCTAGTGGGTCATCTCCATTACCTGCAGAACAATCAGCTCATACATTTTTCAGGAAATAACAGTTTTGAGCAACAACTTGTATTTATATAGCATCTTTTCAGTTGGATGTCAAAGATCATATGATGCTATTCAAAGAATGCAGGAGTTCTTCTTGGATCCTGACTAATATTACTCACTCAACCAATACAATACTACGGAAAAATTCAACCAGTCGCTCAGCTCGTTAATGTTTGTGGATATTGCTGTCTACGTAACAGTTACCACACTACAGAAGTTTAGGTACAACACTGAGATGTTTCAATAGTGTGATTTTACTATAAATCACTGGGTCAAAAATAGGAGGAGCAGAGAATAAGGTGTAAACAGAAAGGTAACACTAAAGGAGAACGTCAACCAACCTAAAACTGGGAATGCTCTTATAATTGCAGTACAGGTACGACGTCCAAAATCCTGAGTTCGGGAATCCGGAATCCCCTACCTCGGCGGCCTGGCCTCACCTCGGCCCGAACTCCTGCTGCCCGACCTCCCCTCGCCTCGGTTCCACGTTGCCTGGCCTTCCCCTGCCGCGGCCCGACCTCACCCAGACCTCCAGCTGCCCGACCCTGCCGCGGCCCGACCTTCCCCCGCCACGGCCTGACCTCCAGCCACCCGACCCGGCCGCAGCCCACCCGACTCTCCCCAGCCTGACCTCCGGCCGCCCGACCTCACTCCGACTGATCTCCCCCGGCCCGACCAACGACCCCCCCCCCCCCCCCCCCCCCCGGCAGCCCGACCGACCTCCGGCGACCCGGCTGAAACCCCCCTCCAACCCCCGACCTTCAGTATCCCACCTACCAACCTTTCTCAGCCCAAAGACGTTCTGAAATCCGGAACGGCCTCAGCCCCGAGATTTCCGGATTTCGGACGTCACACCTGCACGAAGACTACCCAAGTAGTCTTTGAATCTGAGCTGGCCAATGTAATGCATGACTGCTTTCTGAACCAGTGTATTAAAGGAGCAACAAGACAACATGCATTTTGACATGATAACAAGTGACACAGTTCGTATTCTGGGAATGGAAATATGGGCACTCCTGGGTGATAGCAGCTACAACATGATTAAATTGGACAGGATATGAGGTAAACCAACACAAATCAATATTCAGCTTGAGAGGGACAGCTTTAAGGCAATGAGGAACGTGCTTAAATAAATCAACCAGTCAAGAAAACCAGCTGAGGACCAACAGAATACCTTTAAGGACATACAACTTATGCAGGTTAAGTACATGTTAAGGACAAGCAAGTGGAAAGAAAGAAATGAGAGCCTAAATGGACAAATAAGACAATAAATAGAGAAATAAAGAAGAAAAATAAACTCTACAAGGATGTAGAGATAGAGGTGGAGAAAACTACTGGGGCCGCAGCGGAATCTGTTAACGCAGCTAAGAAATTACAGAAGGATCTAGACAATTCCTGCATGCTGGCAGTACAATGGCAGATATAATTTAATATAGCCTTACACATTGAAAAAAAAATGGGAGACATACTTGCTTAATGAATGGTGTTGAAATAGCTAGGAAAGAGACTTGCAGATCTGCACGATAGGGGACTCTACACTGACCACACCCTGCCATTGTACAGCAGCAATTAACAAAAGCAGAATGGTGAGGCATATTGCCAAATCAGTAAATCATCTGAAGCCCTCGTGATAAAGCACAGTGCTTTGGCAGCACACTGCTTTGGCAGCACACTACAAATACTGCATTCAGTTTTGGCCATCAAAGCACAAGGGAAACACCCAAGCTCTGGAAGCAGAGAAAGGACACAATTCCTGGTATCAGTAGATTGAGTTATGAGGGAATGTTCGAACAAATGTCAGATTTTCAGCCCTGAAAGGTGAATGATAGGAGACCTTAGCTAAGCAAGACACGAAGTGGAATGGAAAAGGTTAATTGTGAGCACTACTTCAGGTAAAACCATCACCACACAAGGGAACGTATGCATAAACTGGTAAAAGGCAAGTTTAAGAGTGATAGAAGGAAGCACTTATGGCACACAAAGAATTGATACTCAGTGGAATGGTCTTCTAAGTGGGGTAGTGGAGGCAAAAAGTCGAATCATTTGAGACACAATTAAATGTTGTGATGGAGGGACTGTAGATTTAAGTAGAAGAATGAGCCGATTGGGGCAGGTGGCCTCCCTCATCTGTACTTAACTTTGTAATAAGGCACTACACGCAAATGCACCAAACTCAGCATTCGTTTGTATCCTGACAACATTATGACCGTTATCAGATCTTTGAAACAAATAATGGTCCTTGATATATTACAAGCACACAATGGTAAACATTAGTACTTAGTGTTGTGTGCCCCATACATACCTTGCCCTCCCTGTTGTTTTGTAACCACCTGAGCTGTGGCTGAACTTAACAGTGGATCAGAGGAAGGGTCCAGGAAATTTACATTTGCATTCGGTAATCTGTTTGCTAGCTGAGATGATTCTTCATCGGACAGAGCTTCCAGACTCAGCTTGCTCTGTCGACTTGTATGCAGCAAATGTTTTCCAAAGAAGGCTTCCTGTGAAAGGAATGAATGGAGGAAATAACTAATCCAATTACAACCACTGCACTTCAAAATAAACAGAGATTATGGCTATGTTCTGGTAGGGATTGATCATTCAGTGGCTTGGCTTTCGTTGGGTGAAGCCAAATGTTTTTTTTTTAAATGTTCCACTCCTCTGCCTTCAGAAAGCTGAATCAACCAAGAAAGTGTGGCTTGGCTATTTATATTTCACCAGTGTTCGATTCCAAGGGTGAACCGAAAGCAGAATTCTGAATATTTCATTCCATGATCTATACCGAGTATTTTGAGACTTGGGAAGGGAGCAGCAAAGACCAGCTCCAGAATTTCAGGACGGCCAAGACCCTTCATTTTGCCATGTTCATTTGCTTGAGGATCCAAGAATGTGAAGACTGTTTAAAGGGACATTGACTTTGCATGGCTGATCTTGTGGGTAGGTTGCTAGTCATTAGATTATAAATCCTCCCTTGTTCTTGCTCATTAAAAGGTAATGGAAGTCAGTACCAAGGAGTGCATTTTTTCCCGAATTTGGGCACCTATGCCCTGATTTTGAAACTTTCAGTAAAATCTCACTAGGAATGCCTAGCTGCCAGCACAAAGCCAGCCAAACGAGCACCAAGGTGGCAGAGCTCAATTTTGCAGTGCCATCTATGTGAATTATTAGCTAGAGCTCATGGGCTTTGCTTTGACTCTGCCAGCAACTGGCCTAATGGAAATTGCAGAACATCTACCCAGTAGCTCAAATTCAGAGATACAGCCACTTAAAAATTAAGAGGCTACATAGAAGAAATACTGTAAAGATTCAAAAAGGAATTGGATATATACTTGAAAATGAAAAAAATTGCAGGGCTAATAGGAAAAGAGTGGGACTAATTGGAGAGCTCTTTCAAAGAGCCATCACAGACACGAAGGGGCCAAATGGCCTCTTTCTGAGTGGCAAAATTCGATGAAAACAGATTTTAACTTTTTGTCAGTGTTACCCACGACTTTGGCAGCTGTGGGTTGGAGGGAAGGGAGAGGAAAATAAATACCAGGCAAAAATTCAGCAAAACAAAAACCCAATGTGGTGACACGAAATAGTAAGTGTCGGAACATTGCAACAACCCATTTGATGGCTGGGGAAAGTAGAGGTGATGCCTCGAAGTTGGGTCGGAGAAGCATTGCCCTGTTTGGCACTCCAAGGTATTTTCCCCACAGCACAGGACACATTGCCTGTCAGAAGGTGGCAGCCAGTCTAGATAGTCTGTATGGCACATTTGCAGTGTGATCCGATTGCAGTGCTCTGTACTCTTGGGATCTTAGCTACCCAGAAAAAGTTCTATGCCTGTCTAGCTGATGCCCCCTATCCTCAGGAAAATCATGTATATACATGTTACGAACAAGGCTTCTGTCACATGTTTGATACATCTACAGCAGACTGTCAATTCATTTTGTCTCTGGTCATGGCCTGGATTTGATGGCATGAAGGTTTAATGCAGTTCAAATCCCACCAAGGTCGTTATAGATTTTAAATTCAGATGATAAAAATCTGGCAGCATAAAGCTGTCAGATTGTCATAAAACCTACCTGGTTCACTAATGTTCCTTAGGGAAGGAAACCTGCCATTCTTAACCCATCTGGCCAATATGTGACTCCAGCCCCACAATAATGTGGTTCATTCTTAACTGCCCTCTGAAGTGGCGTAGCAAGCCACTCAGTTGGCCCACCACTTTCTCAAGGCAGCTAAGGATGGGAAATAATACCGGCCTTACCAGTGATGTCCAGATGCTGAGTATTATTATTATTTTTTAAAGTAGGGACCTTTACACCCATGAGAATAATAGTACAAATTGCCTGTAGGATCCAGTGCTAACATAATTCACATAGTTGTATGACCAGCCTCCTTTGTGAAAAGTGCGTGTTTCTCCAACATGTCCACGAATTGACTGCCTGATAGACTGAAAGTGGGGAGTGGCGCAAGGATGAACTGGTTAGGAACACGAGAAATATTTATACCTAGCCTTTCCTGTCCTGTCAATAACTGGAATGCCCATCAAAATTTCCATCACGCCTAACTTAATTGCTGCAAATAGCTGGAAGCAAGACTGCAGTAAGAAATTGTATTGTAAATAGAAGTCTTGCAATGCAAAGAATCAAGTCTAACCAGCAACAAAATGAATATACCAATGCAAATACATAGAAAGCATATATTGCTATGCCAACCAACCAACAATTAAAAAGTGATACAGACCTTTAAGAAGCTCAATCCTATAGGTTGGGCCAGTCAAACACTGCAATACCACCACTGTATGGGCCCAAGTTTCCACATGATTTGCGCCTGATTTTTAGGAGCAACTGGTGGAGAACGGACTATCTTAGAAATCGCAATTCTCCACTTTTTTTTTTCTGCAGTTCTAGTCAGGTAGAACAGTTCTACTTTGGAACAGCATTTTTTCTTCAAAAGGGGGCGTGTCCGGCCACTGACGCCTGATTTGAAAGTTTCCACAATGAAAACGTACTCCAAACTAAAGTAGAATGGAGCAAGTGAAGATTTTTGTAGAACTGAAAAAACCTGTTCTACACATTAAAAAAATCAGGCGCAGGTTACAAATTAGGCGTCCAGAACGAGGTGGGGGGGGGGAAGGGAAGTCATTAAATTCTATAATAAATCCTTATTTATACTTATACAAATAAATCCAACCTGAATAAACATTTATAAGCAAAGAAAAGATTAAATAAACCAAATTCCTACCTGTGTGAAAGTGCTTCAGGCAGGCCTTTCGGGACCGAAGGCTGCCGGCCCGTCCCCAGCACCAGATTTACAGGTAGGTGGCGTTGGGTTGGATTGGTGGGGGGGGGGAAGGGAGACAGAGAGAGGGAGGGAGGGAGGGAGAGAGAGAGAGAGAGAGAGGGGGGGGGGGAAAAAGAGGGAAAGGGGTGGGGGGAGAGGGAGAGGGGGGGGGGGGGAAAGAGGAGAGGGAGAGGGGGGGGAAAAGAGGGGGGGGGGGGGAAGAGGGAGAGAGATGGGGGGGGGGGGGGGGAAGGTCAGGTCGGATCCAGTCCGGGAGTGGGAGTCGGGTCGAGTCAGTCGGGGGGGGGCGCGGGTGTCGGGTCGGGTCCGGAGGGGGTGGGGGGGGGGGGTCGGGGAGCGGGTGTCGGTCTGGTCCGGAGGCAGGGGGGGGCGGGGAGCGGGTGTTGGGTCCGGTCCGGTGGCGGGGGGGGGGGCGGGGAGCGGGTGTCGGGTCTGGTCGGTGGGGGGGGAGAGCAGGAGCTGGCCGTGGGAGGAGCCTTATTCACGCAGCCCCAGTGAGGCATTCAGCCAGGGCAAGGGCTGCGTGCTTCGGGCCCCTCCCACACAGTTCGGCGCCTGCAGCTACTGCACTTGCGTGCCCACTGTAGCGCACATGTGCAGAGGTCCCGGCACTGTTTTCAGCGCAGGGACCTGGCTCCGCCCCCCCACAGCTCGTGCTGGCTGCGCCGAGGGCCAGCAAGTAGGTGGAGAATACCGAGGATTTTTTTAGGCGCACTTTGTGGCGCGAAAAACGGGCGTCCAGGTCGGGACTGCGCCGTTCTCGGCGCGTGTGGAAACTTGGGCCCCATGAGTGAGCAGCTCTCCTGGCAGCAAGATAGCCATAGAATCTGGTGTGGAACCAATTTAAATTACATTTGTAGGCAGAGTGAGGCTTGTGAATCATTGGAATTCTTTACCCCAAAGGGCCATGGATACTGAATCATTGAGTATATTCAAGGCCGAGATCAATAGATTTTTGGATTCTAGGGGATCGGGCAGGAAAGTGGAGTTGAGGTTGAAGATCAGCCGTGATCTTAAATGGTGGAGCAGCAGATTGGAGGCCATATGGCCTACTCCTGCTCCTTGTTCTTGTGCTTTGCTCACCAGTGCAACCTCGACATAACTAACATTTTTTAATTCTTTGGAAAATGCGGCGTGCTGTGCTGATCTGCCAATTTGCATACGGCCCAATAAAGCTCCGCATCACCAGAGGTACCTCAACGCAACAGGACTACAGCATCGGCATAGAAACATAGAAAATAGGTGCAGGAGTAGGCCATCCGGCCCTTCGAGCCTGCACCACCATTCAATAAGATCATGGCTGATTATTCCTTCAGTATCCCTTTCCTGCTTTCTCTCCATACCCCTTGATCTCTTTAGCCATAAGGGCCATATCTAACTCTCTCTTGAATATATCCAATGAACTGGCATCAACAACTCTCTGCGGTAGGGAAGTCCACAGGTTAACAACACTCTGAGTGAAGAAGTTTCTCCTCATCTTGGTCCTAAATGGCTTACCCCTTATCCTTAGAATGTGACCCCTGGTTCTGGACTTCCCCAACATCGGGAACATTCTTCCTGCATCTAACCTGTCCAGTCCCGTCAGAATTTTATATGTTTCTATGAGATCCCCTCTCATCCTTTAAACTCCAGTCGATCCAGTCTCTCCTATGTCAGTCCTGCCATCTCGGGAATCAGTCTGGTGAACCTTCGCTGCACTCCCTCAATAGCAAGAACGTCCTTCCTCAGATTAGGAGACCAAAACTGAACACACTATTCCAGGTGATGCCTCACTAAGGCCCTGTACAACTGCAGTAAGACCTCCATGCTCCTATACTCAAATCCCCGAGCTATGAAGGCCAACATACCATTTGCCTTCTTCACCGCCTGCTGTACCTGCATCCCAACTTTCAATGACTGATGTACCATGACACCTAGGTCTCGTTGCACCTCCCCTTTTCCTAATCTGCCACCATTCAAATAATATTCTGCCTTTGTGTTTTTGCCACCAAAGTGGATAACCTCACATTTATCCACATTATGCTGCATCTGCCACGCGTTTGCCCACTCACCAAACCTGTCCAAGTCACCCTGCAGCCTTTTAGCGTCCTCCTCATAGCTCACACCACTACCCAAATTAGTGTCATCTACAAACTTGGAGATATTACACTCAATTCCCTCATCCAAATCATTAATGTATATTGTAAATAGCTGGGGTCCCAGCACTGAGCCCTGCGGCATCCCACGAGTCACTGCCTGCCATTCTGACAAAGACCCGTTTATCCCGACTCTCTGCTTTCTGTCTGCCAACCAGTTCTCTAGTCACGTCAGTGCATTACCCCCAATATCATGTGCTTTAATTTTGCACACAAATCTCTTGTGTGGGACCTTGTCAAAAGCCTTTTGAAAGTCCAAATACACCACATCCACTGGTTCTCTCTTGTCCACTCTACTAGTTACATCCTCAAAAAATTCAAGAAGATTTGTCAAGCAGGATTTCCCTTTCATAAATCCATGCTGACTTGGACCGATCCTGTCACTGCTTTCCAAATGTGCTGTTATTTCATCTTTAATAATTGATTCCAACATTTTCCCCACTATTGATGTCAGGCTAACCGGTCTATAATGACCCGTTTTCTCTCTCCCTCCTTTCTTAAAAAGTGGTGTTACATTAGCTACCCTCCAGTCCATAGGAACCGATCCAGATTCGATAGACTGTTGGAAAATGATCTCCAATGCATCCGCTATTTCTATGGCCACTTCCTTAAGTACTTTGGGATGCAGACTATCAGGTCCCGGGGATTTATCGGCCTTCAATCCCATAAATTTCCCCAACACAATTTCCCGCCTAATAAGGATTTCCTTCAGTTCCGCCTTCTCACTAGACCCTCGGTCCCCTAGTATTTCTGGAAGGTTATGTGTCTTCTTTCGTGAAGACAGAACCAAAGTATTTGTTTAACTGGTCCGCCATTTCTTTGTTCCCCATTATAAATTCACCTGAATCTGACTGCAAGGGACCTACGTTTGTTTTCACTAATCTTTTTCTCTTCACATATCTATAGAAGTTTTTGCAGTCAGTTTTTATGTTCCCAGCAAGCTTCCTCTCATTAAATTAAACTCTTTGTCCTCCTCTGTTGTATTACAAAATTCTCCCAGTCCTCAGGTTTGCTGCTTTTTCTGGCCAATTTATATGCCTCTTCCTTGGATTTAACACTATCCTTAATTTCCCTTGTTAGCCACGGTTGAGCCACCTTCCCCATTTTATTTTTACTCCAGACAGGGATGTACAATTGTTGAAGTTCATCCATGTGATCTTTAAATGTTTGCCATTGCCTATCCACCGTCAATCCTTTAAGTATCACTCGCCAGTCTATTCTAGCCAATTCACGTCTCATACCATCGAAGTTACGCTTCCTTAAGTTCAGGACCCTAGTCACTGAATTAACTGTGTCACTCTCCATCTTAATGAAGAATTCTACCATATTATGGTCACTCTTCCCCAAGGGGCCTCGCACAACAAGATTGTTAATTAGACCTTTCTCATTACACTTCACCCAGTATAGCATGGCCAGACTTCTAGTTGGTTCATCGACATATTGGTCCAGGAAACCATCCCTAATACACTCCAGGAAATCTTCCTGATTGGTTAGCCCAATCAATATGTAGATTAAAGTCGCCCATGATAACTGCTGTACATTTATTGCATGCATCCCTAATTTCTTGTTTGATGCTGTCCCCAACCTCACTATTACTGTTTGGTGGTATGTACACAACTCCCACTGGTGTTTTCTGCCCTTTGGTATTCTGTAGCTCCACCCATACAGATTCTACATCATCCAAGCTAATGTCCTTCCTTACTATTGCATTAATTTCCTCTTTAACCAGCAATGCCACCCCACCTCCTTTTCCTTTCTGTCTATCCTTCCTAAATGTTGAATACTCCTGGCTGTTGAATACCCTGGGCATCAAGCACTAACTACCAGGTGCGATCAAGAAAATATAGTACTGTGCAAACAATGTACAACCTCCAAAGAATCCATCTTACTGTATGAGTATGACTTTTTAAACTCGCTTAACACCAGGCATTCTTACGGCGTTTCTGATAAAGAATAGCAATTTACTGTCAATTTATGTTCCGTTACGAGCACTTACAGCTCTGTAATTACTAAAAAATTGGGTTGCAACTATCGAAGCTTATTTCTTGGAGGATCCTTGCAGTAAATTAGGGGAGCTTTGATCCATCAGTCTAATGTGAATCCCAGAGGTACCACAGTCTGTTAATGCACCATGTTACTCACTCCCTTCAATCTAACATTTCACAATCCAAATTCCTGCTCAAACCACAAATGTTCTACCCTGCGGAAACATTACATACAGCCCACTTGCCGTTCTGTTGAAGTCAGAGACTGTGTCATCTCGATCTCTCCAGCTGATTTTGCATTAAGCCTTATTTATTACCAATTTTAGTTTATTTGCAAAAATTCTTGAGGACGATCACATAATATCTCCTTATCTTTTGCTAACACAATCTTACTCTTTCTACCTTTACCTTCATTTTCTTTTTCTTCTGATCTTACTGGTCCAAAGTAGTTGTGAGATTGATGATACTTTCAAATTTGGAAATACATTTTTAGGGTACAGGATGATATTTAAAAATAAATGTATTTTTCCAAGAGGCAGGAGTGATGATGCAGGTAGTGAAGTCCCTGTGTGCCAACTAGAACCGGAATTAAGACTATTGATACCATTCAGAAGAATTTAGTTAGGCTTTGGCTAGGTCACTGTATGAAGCCCCTGTGGTAAGAAGCTCCCATCACAGAAGCAGCAAAATTCACATGCCTTCACTGAAACCCTGTTTCTTTGCAGCCATACAGGTATGTATAAACAATCATGGGTATATAGCAAGTCCACTCTCCAAGTAGTAATGCACGCAAGAACAAATTAAAATTTTGTTGTGAGGGCAGATGAGGTAAGATAAGGTTACACTTGCCGAGTAACTATACCTGCAGATATGTTGGAAAAATCTCTTCCAATTTGTTCTTCTTCTTTCTGTAACGTTTTTTCATTTTCTCTACAATCTCAGGGACAGCAGCTGTTTCATCGACAGGCATCTCTGGTAGTTGCTCAACCCAACCTATTACAAACAAACCAAAGGAATCTATTAAATGCTTCCTTTCTAGTTTAATTTTGGGAGATTCGAAGTCTATCTGTAAGGCAAAAGAAAGTCTCAACTGGAGCACAGCTACAATTGCAAATGCAGAATGTACTCATCGTGTGTGACCTAGCAGTCCTGTGGCTTTTAACCAAAATCAGAAGTTTAATGCTAAACTGGTATATAATGCAACACCTTTATTTGGAGTGTTTCCCTCTGTTAAACTTATTCAAGTTAAGAAACTTAACTCTGCACATATGACCCTCCATACCATAGTTCAGTGTGCAAAATTCGAGTTATGCCTTCAGATATGTGTTAACAGTGATTTGGGAATTCTTGTATACATTGTTTAGGAGAGCCCCAAGGTTCATGGCTTCTGGTCAGAGGTGTTTTGTACATTAAATGATGCAAATTTCCCAACTGGATGATCCACTGGACCTCATTGGTATCTGCCTTGAAATTTGCTGGATGCCCATGCTGTTTATTGCTTGAGAGCAAATACGGTAATTTCCCCTTTTTAAATGCAACATTGTAAGATAGGTTTCTCTAAAACACAGCAGCACATTATTCCAAATATTTGGATCTTTAAGAGTACCAAGATAGGATTTCCTTACTACAACTTCCTGCACACGTGATACATCACTTACCATCCCCCTTCCCAGCCATCATTTCACAGACTGAGCCAGTGGAGTTTTTCCTGGACAGTGAGCACTTTGTCTTATTCTGTCCTGTCCGGCTCCTCTGGCGCACCATAAACCCACCAATTCCTATTAGAGCAAGACAAGAAGCAAATATAGCAAACATGGCTCTGAACAAAAACTAATCAATGTTATATTATAGTTAGGAATCTCAAATCTATAGCTGTAGAATGCAATTGCTTGGTGAAGGATTAGATTTGCGACAGAGCTCACACTCCTTAAGACTTTCAAGAAATTATGCTTGTACAGTGCAACACACAGGATGGACACAGTTGAAAAGAGAGAGAAATTCTGACACTGAGCAGGAACTGGGAGAAGAGTTAGGAGAGGAGATTAGAGGCGAGGCCGATGACATAGGTTTTCAGGAAGTTTTGGAAATTGGCAGAGGAATTTAAGAGTATTGCAGAGAGCAAGGCCAAATGACTGAAGGGCCCATTACTGATCATGGAATGGAGACTACAAGTTAGCACGTAGAAGTTGTAGTGGAGGTTGAGTGGGACAAGACCGCAAAGGAATTTGTAAATGAGAGCATTTTGTAATTAATGTGCTGAGGGATCGGAGGTTAGTGAAGGTCAGCGCCAACTGGGATGATGGACGAATGGAACATAGATAGAATGCGGCTAGAAAAAATAATTTTAAAAGTTGGGAACTTTTAAAACTTAGCTGAAGCAATGTGAGACCAGCATCCTGGAGGTGGTCTCAAACTTCTTGGCATTAGTGTGCTCAGCAGTCAGATCACCTCTTAATACCAAAGTTAATAACTTAGTTATTGCGGTTTAAACAGGACCTCTCAATTTCACTCCTTCCCTCTGTCCAGAATATTCTTTTACTCATCAATTTTCTCCAATCCTCTCAACGAGCTGAATTTTTGCCCAGGTATGGTGATGGTCTCTCAAGTGCCCATTGTTAACACACAATTTTATAATGAAATATGGCAGGCTATTTTACTGCAAAAAGTATCGCCATTGAGCTGGATCCCATGCTCACCCAATACACTTCCAGTAAGATCATTACAATTGTGATTCCATCAACGTTGTGACTGAGACCAGCTAACTGAGGACAGAATGCGACCGAGGAACTTCTGGTCTTTATGGCTGAGCCACTCAATGGATAAACTTACCGAGTAACCACATTCTTACTCAATTTAAAAATTCGGCCCACTGTTTTGTTTGGTACTATACAATTCCTTTGTAGTTATAGTTTGGAGATAGAAGGAAATTGGGAAATGTGTTTAATTTGTTTAGGTACTTCACAAAGGGATTAACATTATATTGTACTTTGACTGAACATATCTTAAATTATAAGTCAGCAAAATATAATAAGGTGTTAATCCACCTGATTGAGAAGTGTAAATTAAAAAAGAAAATCAAGCATACTCTAGAGCAAAGCTCCTTTATTCCTGATATACCATCAAAATAAAATTAAGGTGTTGATCTATCAGATTGAGAAATGTGGGTAAAAGGACAAGCTAAGCACATTACTGACACAAGCTTCCTGCCTTTAACTTGCTGCTTTCAGCATAACTCAAAAGACTTCTGGACTTTTTAATTTTTGAACCATAAACTTGGTCTGGATTTATTTTTGTTTTAACTGATCTTTACAAATTTTTGTAGCTGTGGAAACTGCAACATTCAATTCATCATCTACATTTATATTGCAGTCCTGTAAAAGGACGTATAACATCACTTAGAACAGTGATGTGGATTACCAAGGTTTAGTGGGAAACGTGGGAAAAGGGAGGAGGCCCAAGGCTTGGTCAAATATACGGGGGCGAAGAGGCTTTAGGCGGCAGGAGAAAGACAGGAAGGCAAAACAGTTTAGGGACAGAATTTAAGAGGGCACAGATATAATTTCTGCAGGCTCAGCCTCTGACAGAGTGGAGTGAAAGCGTCAATCTGGAGTATGAGGAGTGAGGGTGTTGGCAGGGCCACGTGGCTGGAGAAGGCTGTTCAGCTAGGGAGGAAGAAATTGAAAATATGGGGCCAGCGGAGTTTCACAAAAATGTGGTTCACAGTTATGTGGGACAGTGAGGTTTGTATAGATTTATGTTTGTGAATAATGGAGGCAGGAAACCCCCCCCCTCCCCCCGACAGGAGATATGTTACAAAAAATGACAATATAGCATTATTTGATTATTCAGGACACTAAATAGAATAAATTAAAATGCCTTGATTTTGAGGATATTTGTCCCCGATTTGAGGTTGGGAAGCACAAGCTGAATTACACCACGGTTCCCAATGTGAAAGTTTATTGATACAGCAGGACTAACTTTTGTTGTAACATCACCCATTTTTTCTGCTCACCCTAGACCTTATCCTAACCATAGTCGATAGGGAACCCAAACTCACAGGCCTCCAGTAATGCTGCTCTAGATGAGCTGCAGAGAGGTGTTAAACGTCACCTAGTATTTGCTCATCCAATTTCCAATGCTCGGTGGAGATGTTAATCATCTTTGTTAGGCACCTCTGCACAGCAACATAATTAGATTGCTATACACATCTCATTATTCTGTAGTCTAGTGTGTTGACGCTCCAGTACACTAAGCCACTCCAGGAGTAGCTCTTGAGGGAAAGAAGTTAATTGAGGATTAATATCACATTAGCAAGAATATACTTGTTTTGCAGCACTTGGTAATTAAAATGTCACTGCACATCAAAGTCTATAATTTAGTCAAGATAGGTGCAAGGTTTGTGAGATAAAAGTAACGCAAAAATAACGGAATCGATTGGGATGGTTTCTGTGCTCAAGAAAAAATTGTGGAAAAGGTGAAAATTAACAGGCGAATTTGGAGGGTATTAGTTGGGATGTTACAAAGGGGTCATGACAAAATTAGAGACACAAGTGCAGACAGCTGATATGAAGTGGACACAAAAACAAAATACTGCGGATGTTGAAATTTGAAATAAAAACAGAAAATGCTAGAAATCTCAGCGGGTCAGGCAGCATCTGTGGAGAGTTCTGACGAATGGTCATCGACCTGAAACGTTAACTCTGTTTATCTATCCACGTATATGGATTCAAGGCCTAGTAGCATAAATGGAGGGAGAAGTGGGAGGCAGCTAGAAAGAAAGAGGAAGAGGACGAGGAACTGCTGCAAACTACCAACGGATCTCACTGTTGTCTGGCTCTTGTCAAGCTGCTTTTACATATCAGATAAAACTGAAGGGGAAAATGGTGACATTATTCTCTAGTGTCTGCCAACTTGTGCCAAATATTTTAAGACGTTACAAGAAAGACAGACTTGCAATTATATAGCGCCTTTCATGACCACCGTACGTCCCAAGCACTTTACAGCCAATGAAGTACTTTTGAAGTGGAGTCACTGTTGTAATGTAGAAAATGCGGTAGTCAATTTGCACACAGCAAGCTCCACAAACAGTAGTGTGATAATGACCAAATCATGTGTTTTCGTTATGTTGACTGAGGGATAAATATTGTCCAGGACACCAGGGATAATTCCCCTGCTTTTGTCAGAAATAGTGCCACGGGATATTTTATGTTCACTTGAGAGCAGACGGGGCCTCGGTTTAACTCCTCATCTGAAAGACAGCACCTCCGACAGTGCAGCACTCCCTCAGTACTGTACTGGAGTGTCAGCCTGGATTTTGTGCTCAAGTCTCTGGGGTAGAGCTTGAACCCACAATCTTCTGACTCTGAGGTGAGGCTGTTACCCACTGAGCCATGGCTGACACCTACACAGATACTTGGGCTAAATTAAATTTTAAACATTTCTGTTGTAGTAAAATAGCAATTTACATCAAGTATGTATAAAAATAAACACATCAGGTCAAACCACCACCAGCACACAGAAAATAATCTTTGATCTGGTTCTACTCCATAGCATGTTGGATATGTCTGTTTTAAATCAGATTCTTTACCAGGTCTGTATGGTTTTCTTTTTTTCTTCTTTAGGCAGTCAGATCCCTCAGCTCCCTTACAGTCATCATCTGCTGGTTCCCTCTCTGGACTAGTAAGTGTATCAGACTTTATGTCGCAGTCCATTAAATCAGCTGCTGTAAATTTAAGATTGAAGGGTTAACCGAATGTAGAATATATAACCTTTACATCATTTTTACACAACATAGTATTAAACTGGGTTGCATATGTATCCAGAGAAAGTGATGTTAAGATTACCTACCACCAAGGCAGTCCTCATTAGTTGACTGAAGTCCACACTCCACATTCAAGTATGAATTAGTCATCTCAGAGGAAAATCATCTCCAATAATGTCTCTAAGAAATCTGTGCCCTGCACAAGTCAGGTTAACTTTTCCCATTGTTGTATACAAGGCTTCTTTAAGGGAGCTCATTTACTTGGCTCATAGGAAGCACACTGTGGCTCTAAGCCAAATGATGGCGATTTCTCCAGTGTATTATACATATTGAAATTGTAAACCTGTTTCTAAAGAACGGGTTTATGATTTTGTTAACGGCCCATCGAGGATATCTTCTCTGGGCAAAACCACTGAAATATGGTGAACAAACAAGAGTTTATGGGTGGGGAAGAAAGGTTGTGGGCTGCAGAAAATTACAGGGACAGAGAGATAGGAACAAAGTCATTCAGTGGTTTAAACACAAGAATGGGAATTTTACATTTGAGACTTGGACGCAGATGTAGGTCAGTGAGGACAGGGGCGAAGGGCAGATTAGAGTAAGAGAGCACAGTTCTGTCATCAGTCCTCACCTCCTTAGGCACTGCTGTCTATTTAGCCTGCAAAATGGTTCACGGCCAGCCAAGCTGCTTGGAACCTAGACTGTTTTATACAGTGTTATAGGGAAGATTCTAAGCTCCATGCTAGTTCTGCGGTTAAAGCCATGTTCAACTGAGATTTGATGGTCCAGTCAACCTGAAGCACCACTTATTCTGGAGCCAACAGACTGCCATGTGAGAAGGGACTTTGGAAGTGTTGCATTTTGGGAGAGGATTCTTCTGTGCATATGGGGGTTTCATTTTTTTATGTGGGGGAATCCCTTGATTGTATATGTTTATTAAAGAAAGACTTGCATTTAAATAGCGCCTTTCATGACTTCAGGATGCCCCAAAGCACTTTGCAACCAATGAAGTCCTTTTTTTTTTGAAGTGTCATCACTGTTGTAAGTAGGAAACACGGCAGCCAATTTGCACACAGCAAGCTCCTACAAACAGCAATGTGACAATGAGCAGATCATCTGTTTGAGTGATGTTGGTTGAGGTATAAACATTGGCTAAGACAACGGGGATAACTCCCCTGCTCCTCTTCGAAAAAGTGCCATGGGACCTTTTACATTCACTTAAGCACGCAGATGGGGCCTCAGTTTAACATCTCATCCAAAAGACGGAACGCCTCAGACAGTGCAGCACTCCCTCATTACAGTGCTCAAAAAAATCTATTTATTGGGGTAGGGGTTGCATGTTTCTTTGTGTATAGGGGTCTACAGTGGTGTTTGGCTATTTTTGTTTATGAACGCTCACCTGCGCAATTGTTTAGCCCACTCACTGGTTTTGACGGTCACCGGGCCCCTACCTCCAAAACATTGGACATCTCTAAACTACACAAATGATTGTACATTTATGCAGGTGTATAATTTTGCTGCAAATAATTATAGTTTTAAGCTTAAATGGATAGGAATTTGTGAAGTAACTGACTGAGAAGCAGAAGGAAATAATGCACTACAGAAAGGCCAATTAATAATATTCTACACTGAACATAGTTTGGAATTGAGGAAAAGTTTAGTGCCACAGATTTCTATGACTTGAAAATTAATTGGAGAATCACAAAACTAAGTTCACTCAGGACCAATTAGTTTTGAATTCACAGCAATTTGGATCCAATTGTGTCGAGTCGACTTCCCAATTTTGTTTCACTAAATCATTTTACAATTAACGGGCTGTGGTTTCATTAATTTTACTAAAAGCTACTAATTACACATACGCACACATAGAAAACACAAATGTTCTGATTATTACTAATATTTACGTATTTCAAAATTTATACTTCAAAGTTCAGTTTGTGCAGTGCTCAGGTAAAACTTATAATTTATAAAGTTATAAAATGTTGGTCCCTTAGAAGATGAGAAGGGGGATTTAAATGGGAAATGTTGAAATGGCCGAGACCTTAAACAATTATTTTGCTTCGGTCTTCACAGTGGAAGACACAAAAACCATGCCAAAAATTGCTGGTCACGGGAATGTGGGAAGGGAGGACCTTGAGATAATCACTATCACTAGGGGGGTAGTGCTGGATAGGCTAATGGGACTCAAGGTAGACAAGTCCCCTGGTCCTGATGAAATGCATCCCAGGGTACTAAGAGATGGCAGAAGTTATAGCAAATGCATTCGTTATAATCTACCAAAATTCTCTGTCTCTGGGGAGGTACCAGCGGATTGGAAAGCAGCTAATGTAACGCCTCTGTTTAAAAAAGGGGGCAGACAAAAGGCAGGTAACTATAGGCCGGTTAGTTTAACATCTGTAGTGGGGAAACTATCATTAAGGAAGAAATAGCGGAATATCTAGATAGGAATAGTGCAATCAAGCAGACGCAACATGGATTCATGAAGGGGAAATCATGTTTAACTAATTTACTGGAATTCTTTGAGGATATAATGAGCATGGTGGATAGAGGTGTACCGATGGATGTGGTGTATTTAGATTTCCAAAAGGCATTCGATAAGATGCCACAAAAAAGGTTACAGCAGAAGATAAATGTACACGGAGTCAGAGGAAATGTATTAGCATGGATAGAGAATTGGCTGGCTAACAGAAAGCAGAGAGTCGGGGTAAATGGGTCCTTTTCGGGTTGGAAATCGGTGGTTAGTGGTGTGCCACAGGGATCGGTGCTGGGACCACAACTGTTTACAATATACATAGATGACCTGGAAGAGGGGACAGAGTGTAGTGTAACAAAATTTGCAGAAGACACAAAGATTAGTGGGAAAGCGGGTTGTGTAGAGGACACAGAGAGGCTGCAAAGAGATTTGGATAGGTTAAGCGAATGGGCGAAGGTTTGGCAGATGGAATACAATGTCGGAAAGTGTGAGGTCATCCACCTTGGGAAAAAAAAAAAACAGTAAAATGGAATATTATTTGAATGGGGAGAAATTACAACATGCTGAGGTGCAGAGGGACCTGGGGGTCCTTGTGCATGAATCCCGAAAAGTTAGTTTGCAGGTGCAGCAGGTAATCAGGAAGGCGAATGGAATGTTGGCCTTCATTGCGAGAGGGATGGAGTACAAAAGCAGGGAGGTTCTGCTGCAACTGTATAGGGTATTGGTGAGGCCGCACCTGGAGTACTGCGTGCAGTTTTGGTCACCTTACTTAAGGAAGGATATACTGGCTTTGGAGGGGGTACAGAGACGATTCACTAGGCTGATTCCGGAGATGAGGGGATTACCTTATGATGACAGATTGAGTAGACTGGGTCTTTACTCGTTGGAGTTCAGAAGGATGAGGGGTGATCTTATAGAAACATTTAAAATCATGAAAGGGATAGACAAGATAGAGGCAGAGAGGTTGTTTCCACTGGTCGGGGAGACTAGAACTAGGGGGCACAGCCTCAAAATATGGGGGAGCCAATTTAAAACCGAGTTGAGAAGGAATTTCTTCTCCCAGAGGGTTGTGAATCTGTGGAATTCTCTGCCCAAGGAAGCAGTAGAGGCTAGCTCATTGAATGTATTCAAATCACAGATAGATAGATTTTTAACCAATAAGGGAATTAAGGGTTACGGGGAGCGGGTGGGTAAGTGGAGCTGAGTCCACGGCCAGATCAGCCATGATCTTGTTGAATGGCGGAGCAGGCTCGAGGGGCTAGATGGCCTACTCCTGTTCCTAATTCTTATGTTCTTATGTTATGTTCTGATAACCTAGAACAGGTTTACTATGGCACTGTAGATTTAGAATTCAAGCAGACAGCATTCAGGTCATAATTAGAACATTTATAGTTTTCTATGCTGGATATTAAAAGACACATTCATCACAATGAGGATGCAATGCAAGACATATACAAGTTTAACGAACGGTACAGTAGAACAGAGAAATAGTTTTTTTTTAAAATAAAAGTACAAAGAAAATGGGATGTAGCACACCATCCAATTTATATGGCCAATGAGTTTCAGCTTGCGTTGTTACAGTTGCTGCCACCACAGAAGCTCCATATGGATACAGATGGAAGCATCATCATTGCAAACAAATCTTCTTACTTAGTGAAATAAATATTTTAAATTACTAGGCAAAATCAGGATGAATTCACTCGTCTGGACCTACGCCATTAGAAACTCACTGGGTAGTATAAACGCTCGAGTGCAACTCCTTTCCAGAATAATTCTCATTCAATAGCAACGGTGTCTGGACAACAGAGAGCATCATATTCTTGGGAGCAGGGGGGGGGGGCGCAAGAGAGGAGAGCGGGGGGGGGGGGGGCGCAAGAGAGGAGAGCGGGGGGGGGGGCGCGAGAGAGGAGAGCGGGGGGGGGGCGCAAGAGAGGAGAGCGGGGGGGGGGCGCAAGAGAGGAGAGCGGGGGGGGGCGCAAGAGAGGAGAGCGGGTGGGGCGCAAGAGAGGAGAGTGGGTGGGGGCGCAAGAGAGGAGAGCGGGGGGGCACAAGAGAGGAGAGCGGGGGGGCACAAGAGAGGAGAGCGGGGGGGGCGCAAGAGGGGAGAGCGGGGAGGGCGCAAGAGAGGAGAGCAGGGGGGGCCGCAAGAGAGGAGAGCAGGGGGGGGCGCAAGAAAGGAGAGCGGGGAGGGCGCAAGAGAGGAGAGCAGGGGGGGGGGCACAAGAGAGGAGAGCAGGGGGGGGGGCACAAGAGAGGAGAGCGGGGGGGCGCAAGAGAGGAGAGCGGGGAGGGCGCAAGAGAGGAGAGCAGGGGGGGGGGGCGCAAGAGAGGAGAGCAGGGGGGGGCGGGGACGCAAGAGAGGAGAACGGGGGCGGAGGGTCGCAAGAGAGGAGAGCAGGGGGGGGGGGGAAAGAGAGGAGAGCGGGGGGGGGGGCGGGGGCGCAAGAGAGGAGAACGGGGGCGGAGGGTCGCAAGAGAGGAGAGCGGGGGGGCGTCGGTGCAAGAGAGAAGAGAGGGGGGGGACAAGAGAGGGTGGAAAGTAAAAAGGAAAGAGAGAAAAAAAAGGAGGGTTTAAAAAAAAAAGGGAGGGGGAAAAAAGAGAAAAAAGGGAGAAAGAAAATAGAGGGGAGAAAGAGAGGACAGAGAAAAAAAGGGGAAAGAAAGTGACTGCAAATGTGGGGAAGATAACTTCTATAGGCAAACATGGAGTAACTTCATATAAACTGCACTTGGCTACAAGTGTAGCGAGCAACTAAACGCAACGAATTGATTTTGAGCAAATGATTTTGCGTGAAGCATAGAAAGGAGCCCGAATCCCTAGAACCCATCTTAATTGGCATCGCAAGAGAGGAGAACGGAGGCCTGAATGCCAGAAATGGCATTAACCAAGTCATGCTGGGAGTCACTAAGATTAGGATTAACAATGTTTTAATTTTTCAATTAGTCTTTTCCCATAAATGTATGCACTTGAATGTTTATGAAACCCAGTGAAATGCAGCATATCAATTAGTCTGCTCCCAACCAAGGAGGCTACAAACTGTAAATTTCTTTGACTGAAGTTTCTGCAAAATGAGAGTTAAGTAATTCCACTCAGAAAAGCCAGGAGCAGAAAAGCCAGACTAAGTAGGAAGTGGTGAAGCCATGCTGATGCAGTAAAGCATGAGATTGGTATTTTCAATGCATTCGTCAGAGGTTTTGTTAATTGAAATGCATGGGGCCATTATAGCAAATGTTTTGAGGCATTTCCTCTACTCAGATATCTCATTTGGACAAGCACATTCACAAGTGACATATAAACATTCAACAGGAAAACCTTTTTCTTCCCTTCACTTGAGTAAGTAATGAAGGGGATCAGCCGGAATATTGTACCTCTGCTATCATCCACATCTCCATCCACGTCTCTGGACTGTTCAGACTGGGGATCAGGTGGAGTTTGCAAAACAGCCACACTGTTCTGATTTATGATCTTTAGCTTCAACTTTGGCTTGGGCCGCTTCCGACGTGGTGGAGCAATACTGAGGCTTTGGAGCTGTGACATACCCAACTCAGTCAGGCAGACACCATCCTGTGTATACGTCCGTGTCGGTTCTGTTTTCCGAGAAAAACACAGGTTATACTGAATGACCTGTTAAGGATTTTCTTATCCAAATGAGATAGGAAATTCCTACTGACCCAATTCTAAAAACTTCTGTTGCAGGCGTCCAAGAGCTGTTCACTATTTTCACCCATTTTTATACCTGCCATTAATATCCCCGACTTCTCAACACAGCTTTGATGAGGCTAGGCAAGTTACCACACGAGGAATCAGCAAGTCTGTGATGCACCAATTGCTAGTTTCAGTTAACATACCAGTGCACATGAAACTGACAGTCCGAGATGAGAAAAGGTCACTTGGGCCCGTCAAAGCTCTTTCCTTTACAACACTGACTCTCCCAACATAGCACCTAACTGTATTGAGAACATCCTAATGTTTTTGCTTCTATTATCTTGCTTGTTTATAGGATTCCAAAATTTAACTTTTCCCTCTTCGCTCCACTTAATTGCCTTGTTTACAGACCACAAAGCCTACACTTCTTTAATCCTTGCTCCGCACTCATCCCCTTTCCACTTGAGATCAAGTTTCTGGCCACGTTCAATTCTAAGTGTATATTTCTTGTGGCCTGTTAACTAAAAATGAACAACATTTGAAGTGTGGTCTAACCACTGCATGGCAAAGTCTTGGGATCTCTTCTGCAGACCTGCACTCTACTATTCTGACAATATTTTGCAGCGTTCCATTACTAGTTTTATTTTCATTGTTTTGCCACGTTGTCTAGATACTGAAGATAAGTCTACTATTACTTCCAGCTTCCATTCTACATCTCCCTATACCAATTAAATCCAATTTATTGTATATTTACATTCCACATTTTTCAACCCATGTGCAATTTTGTACAACTACATAATTAATCTCAGCCTGTGCTGCATCTTACGACTCTACCTTCAAGGTAAACTGAACCAGTTTACAGATGGTTTCAGAATCAAAGTCATTAACATAGACTAGTTATAGGAGTCACATTCTGGCCGCATAGGGCTCAATTCAACATCTCTCTTTGTCTGTAATTAAACTTTTCAGAAGTACTCAAAAGTCCAGTTTCCTAAAATCATGCCTCAAAATCTACCTCTCTAAAGTTGAATGTTTCTATTGCAATCAATTTTTTCTTCATCATAAACCTCACCTTAAACTCCACCCGATTGTGACCAGTGTTGCCAAGACGTTCTCTTACTCTGACCTGCTCAATCTTCTTCTATAACATCACTGCTCCACGTAACAATCCAATATTGTGGCTATAATCATGTTGTCAATCCTACTGCATCCTTTTAAGGTCTCTGAAACTATCCCTGATAAACTGATGTCATCCATAACAACTATATCGGTTTCCCTTACTTGATGCTTGGTCCCATCCATCCTACTGAGCTGGTGGTCTATAGTAGATGCCACAGTTAGTTTCCTATCAGTGTCAGCACTTAAAAGAATCTTGCACCAGCCCCTGTTCTGTACCACACCATCGAGCTTCCATTGCCTTTTCTACCGTCATCATTATTGCTTTTCCTTCTTTCGCCGTTTGCTGCTCTCCTGCCTATTTTGTTTCAATCCTTCCCTAATGCTTTATTTACTTTTTCTGTGGTACTGTTCTGCATCAGATATCTGGCAAATAAGCTGTTTTGCACACTCCATATTAAGTTCATTGTGTGCTTAACCCAAATTGTGAAGCTTGTTAAAGAGTTTGAGTCTTCAAAGATCCCCTAGTGGCTTGCTGACTAACTGCGGTACTGAGCCATTCATAACAGGAAGAGATCAGGTCTGATCCTTGGTCTGTGCCTGATCTGAGTGACTTACATTCCCAAGATAGGAAGTGTAAAAGCAGCTTATTATCCAGTGAGGCCTGCTATAAAGGGGACATATGCAGATGAAGACATGAATAAGCTCAGCTGCAATGCCCTAATTGTCAAATGTCCACCAACACTCACCGTCACGTCTCACAAATGTAGAATGGTCACGTTGGTGAAGCACCATATTGCTGCTGGCGCCTCTGGAACCATGCGATTCAGCACCTTCATGACAGGAGGATAGAAAATTGGGACGGGGTAGGGAAGGACAGATCGAATCTTTGGCTACCAAGTCTGGCAATTTACCTGGTTCCTTCGTCTTTACAATAACTTGAGGTGTTACCAAACACAAATCAGTCCCTTCTGAGGTAGTCACTGAGGCAAAAGAAAGAAAGTAAGTTTGAATCTTCGGAGATTCATTATTAAATTTTAACTGCAGTCACTTGGAGTGAATTAAGCAAATAATTAAGCTTCAAAAATTTAACAAGTTTTTGTTTATAAAATCATCATAGTTATGGGTTGCAATTTTAAGGTTTTTCAAAAATAAAATCATTGAGCAAACTGGTCTAATGTTTCAACTCTTACCTGGAGTTGTCGTCGCATATTGCCTACATGTGAAACAGTCATAGCCGTTGTCTGCTGCAGTCTCCACTTCATCTTCTGTGTTTAGGTTCTGGCAAACAGCATGAATCCACCTGAGAACATAGAGGTTCACAAATTATCTTTAAAAAAAGATACTTCACAACTTGCATTTGTATAGTGCCTTCAACACTAAATATCCAAAGGGGTTGCACAAAGAAGAAATGGACACCAACTTAAACATTTCATATTGGTTCATCTGCTCCCCCTTGCTGCCAACCTTTGGAGCCAGTGGCATCGGCCTTTTTGCCAGTGCTTCTTTTTTCTCCCTCCTTCCCTCCCTCAGTGGGAACCCATGCAGGTGCAGCTGCCCACCAGGATTAGTCTCATCAGTTTACCCTGCCAGAATATCTGGGGCCATTAACAACTGGCGGTAGGAATAAGATGGGATGGCTGGCATTGGGGAGGTGAATGGGTGGCAATGAGCCTGGGGTGGGGGGGGGAAATGTAATGAAGGAGAAAGCAAAGGAGGAAAGGGAGGGAAATAGATGGCAATGAAGGGGAGAAGGAAGGGGTAGAATCTGGGAATGGCAATTTAGGGAGGGGGGGGATACCAGGATTAATTGATGGTATTTGGGGAAGAGAGTCCCAGCATTAATGGAGTAGGGACAAAGTGCTTACATGAATTGGAGAAAGAGGGGGTCAGCCTGAGCTTGGAGGATGGGCAGAAAAAGAATAACAGCATAAACTGGATGTGGGAAAACAAGTTTGCATTGACATGGTCAGAAACTGAGAGGAGTGCCAGGCTGAATTAGGCAAGAGTGAGATGTACCAGTATGAGTAGGGAGTGCTACAGGAGCAGAGAATGTCTCTGTGGAAGGGTGCGATTTTGGATGGGGTGCGGCCTCTCTGTGAACTAGGTCTGGCAAGGATAGAATGCCTCCAAGCTTGGGTGGCAGTTTAGATGAGGGTATGTAACCTTTGAGGAATTGATGACCTGGCTTAATTGTTCAAAAATTCAAACTGCCATTTTTTTGTGAAATAGAAAGGTACTTGAAATTAACCAGAATACATAGTCTTTATATAAAAAATAAAAATCGTCCAGGGAACATGGCCCCCAAACAAATGCATTGATGTACTTATTCTTCCCCCCCCTACAAGTGAAGCAATGTTGTATACACCAACAGCATATGTTACAAAGTCTTGAAACTACCTGTTTTCACACATCATTGATTCATAATTAGGGTCATTCTTCAGGTGTTTCCCAGTTGGGGCTTATGTCAGCTTTTACTTAGTTTTCTAACTTGGCAAGTATTTGATTGAGGAGTATGAGAGCAGTGTACAACATCTTCTAAACACTAGACCTGTCAGATAGACTCCAATAGTCTGTTTTGAGCCTTGCACATTCCCTTGTACCCTGCTGCTCAATTCAACCTGGTTCAGTTAACACAGCTCTATGCTCAAAGGATGAATTACAAGTTGGGACAGGGCTTAATGAAAATTCAATGTGCAATTTTCTTTGCTTTCCCATTCACACACGTGATTTTCTTCGATATACAGAAACAATGACATTAGCATTTTAAGTGTTACTGTACAAGTTTCACATTTATAAACAACATTCAATAGGTTTTAACATAAGAGGTAGGAGTAGGCCATTCGGCCCCTCGAGCCTGCTCTGCCATTCAATAAGATCACGGCTGATCTTTGACTCCAACTCCACTTTCCCATCTGACCTCCATATCCCTCGATTCCAAAAATACCCCCATGCCACATCTGCAGCAGTGGGTTTATTAGATGTTTTGGCAGCTTCTAATTTAGTAGTAAATTTTAAAGAAAGGGGGCAAAAACAATACCCCAGTATCTTAAGACTGGCTCTTGCTGATAACCACAAAAGATCCTTTGAAGGTACAGCAGTTGGAGTTTAAACAGTTAAAAAGTAAGTTGTTTGCCTTTGTCGTGTCCTTAAGACATCAATTAATCCAAATGAATGAACAGGAGTGCACCAGCTGTAATTGAAGACAGTCAGCCTGATGGAAGAGGAAACTATAGACGAGGATCTTTCAATTAAACTGGTGCCCTCAATTTAAGTAATAAAAGACACCTGCTTCCACTGCACCGGAGAACTGAAAATAGACGAAGGAAACTGAAAGATGAACCCGTAGGTCAATTGGCCCACTATCTATAATTCTACAATCCAACGTAATTTAATATCACCATTTAGTCACAGTTACTGGCACAATTTGACCCATTAGTTTGTTTTTCTGGTCCTTCCAGATTGCAAAAATCACTGTCCAGCACAAGTAGTAGGTGACCTCTTGCCATTGGCACTGCCTTTTACCATTCAGTGCAGTTAGTGGAATATACAAAACCAAGGTCTAGTCAAGCTTCACTCTGCCACAAATGCTTTCACACAGATGTTATTGCTGCTAAATTACAGAACTCAAATAATTTTTTTTTAAATAAGCAGAAAAAGCTGGATTTACACAGCAGGGCAGTCAGTAGCTGTAAGGAGAAAAGACACGTTATGATATTCTTATGAAAAATGTCATAACTTGCCCTTCCTCTTTATAGATGCTGATTGACCAGCTGTGTATTTTAGCATTTTCTGTTTTTATTTCAGATTTCCAGCAATTCCAGTTTTCCACTTTATTTTGTAATTTTCGTTTCTATATTGGTTTTTATGCCAAAAGTTTGAGAGAGAGAAATATTTTATATCAGGTTCTGTCAATGTGTGTCAAAACACTTTTAATGAGACACCTGCCCTGCTTAGCTCAAATGTCTTGTCCAATTGATGCCACAAGATAGATTAATGCACATTTCTACACTAGTTTTTTTGACAGCATTCTTGTTTAATAATGTATGTCGTTTATGATGTATGTAATTATAGTTATGTACTCATTATAATTCATTGGTGTCAGTCTTCTGCTTCATACAGTCCATATGCTGAGAACATATTGGATGCACCCACCTGTCACACTGCCGGCATTGTATAATAAGCTCCTCCTCCCTGTAGCTCTTATTGCAGACTGGGCAGACAGCCAAGCTGGCACAAGGAGCGCACTGCGTATAATTGTTCTGCCATTCACACTTGAAACCGGGTGAGGTTGCCCCACACTGCAAGCAAGAAACACACCTGCGAAACAAAGAGAAGGCTGATTGCACCACAAGAGCATGGTTCAACCTCAACTGACATATCTTGACGTATCTTTACAATGCTCCAATGTTTAAGGATTGAGCACTAAAATGTTCAAAGAGGCTAGATCTTCTAGCCTCGGCAACAAATTATTGTTATGTATGCAGGGCCAGTTCAAAGAATCACATTTCAGAGAAAGGTTATCACACTCGAATAACAAGTGCTACTTCATCTTTGAATAGTTGTTTAAAATGGAATATTCAAACATTCTAAACTCATAATCCGTAATCTAACTGCATCCAGCTGTACAGAAACCAAATTATAAAGCAACACTGAACATTATTAAATCAGTTTTCTTTTACTTACATTAATTTTAACACAGGCCATAAAGCGAACACAATATGAAAACTAGTGGGTTATGATTGAAAATCTAGTTGTGAGCCTGAGCAAAACTAACTTGCTATTTAATTGCTCAAGTTAATACATCAGCTTATCCTTCGAATATAAAATCATACTGGATATGGATAGCCCTTCATAATGTATCCTGAATTTCACATAAATTGAAAGATATAGCTGTTTAACTCCTGTAATATATAAATCAAATCAAACTAGTCACATTATAAATAATCTTTTTCAGCACAGCATTTTTAATATTTTGCATGACCTTAACATCACAGAGCATATTAGCCTACTTTATATAGCAGTGCAGCCAACTATGTGTGCTGGCATTTGTTGCCAATGACACAGCAGACACCCTGCAAAGTTCTAATACGAAAAGACCCCATCAACAGTTCCAAACGACATGATTCTCAAGACAGGTGCAAAAGGACTGGTGAGAAAGTTTCAAAATCAGTTTCCAGAATTAGTCTCCAACTATCTCTCCTCGAGGATGGACCCTGAGGGGGAGGGGGGGTGGGGGAGAAAGAGAAGCTGCTACTTGATTTTTCTATGGTAGCGAGGTCCCCAGTGCTCATGACCACCTCCAAAAAGAAATTTACGCTGCACAGGAGGTACAGACCAGAAGGCAAACATTTTGATTTTTGATATAAACTGAAACGCATTGAAACTGAGGAGTACTGAAAATACCTGCAAGCTGGAACTGTTAGCTGGGGATTCCTGAGTTTTGGAGAGCAGATTCAGAAATCAGCCAGAGTTGAGGGGAGTGCTACAGTGCCAACAATGGACAAAAACATAATGCAGGCATTACCGAGTTACAGCTAGTGATTTCCATGTGCCACTCCCATTACCTCATTGTGCATCCCCCCCTTCCCCTCCCAGTTTGGAAACCTCTAGCTTGGAAGTTCAGGTTCTCAAAACACTATTCAAGGAACTAGCTATTCCCGTGGATCATCCATTTCAACTGTCTGTCAACTGGGTCAGCCATTTCCAGGTGGAAAGTACATAATGATCAAGTTAGACCCGCATAACTACTTACTGCTTATTATCAGCAATCATGTAAAAATGTATAGAAACCACATGAATGAGAAGCAACAATATCTTAATGTCAGTAACCTGCATCTGGTCATCAATTTTCTTTACCACAAAGTGGTCCACTTCTGGCGCACACAATCTCATGGCTTAGAAGTGGAAACATTTGGTCGATGCCAAGCACAAAATGATGCCCCACATCAGATTTTGTCCCTCACTACAAAAAAAATGCATGTGCCTCCAATTTGCACATCCACAAGCAGCTATGTCGCTCCTGTCAAAGGCACCAAGTGTAGCTGCTCCAACATTCAGTGTCAAACAGCCAGCTTCATATCTTTCTCTGTTCTCCTACATCAAATCAATTAGACTTCACTAGCTACGGTCTTCACTAAAATTACTCCAGCTGCAGACTCTATGCCAGAATGTAATCCACCAATATGCACTGCAATATCATAAGTAAACTTGCTACTTTTTTTCTTGTGGTGTTTCAGGCATATCTGCTGAAAATGTGTAAAATAAATTATATTAATAATTTTCTTCAATAGCAATATTGAAATGACTGTAAAATAACTTAATATCTGTGACGAGTTTCATCAAAATGGGTTGCACACTTCAAATTGTAGGTGAGCTACATACATATACACTTGACCAGATTAATAGGCTTCTTTACAAGGCTCACTTAAAAATAAACTAGTAATGCCTCAGTGCTGCAAATTTAGGATGCTGCAATTTGTGAATTTGCCTATCTTCACTTTACTAATATATTTAATTCAATCATATTGCTGTTAGAAATGTCTCAGCAGGAATATACAGGCTATTTTCCAAATAAGCTATTAATTGCTTATTTTTTTTAGTTAGTCCTTCTGTATGCATTGTTCGCGACTGTATTTTTACAAGTTAATAGTCTTTGCCAATGAACTTACCATCGACATTTCCAGCCACCTTTAGGGACCATCTGTAAAGGTGGATCCAGGCAATAGGTGTGATAGCTGATGTCACAATCGTCACAGAGAAGCAAACGACCTGGATCGGAGGCTTTCCCACAGGATTCACACACTGTGCATTCTAGACATCGCCAGCCTTTGCTCAGCACCACTTTAGTGATCTGTCCAGGAGAAAAATAGTCTTAGTGCTCATCCTCCACATCAACTATATGTGCAGTCAGCACTCCAAGCCTCTTGTCTGATAGTATGAAGTACCCAGGAGAACAGAGTATACCCCGTTGCATTGCAATCATTCATTAGCTGACCACCCAGACTACAAACACCAAATTAAAAATGTTTCCACATATCCACTGTCTCTAGCTGAACATATCAGGACGAATAACTGGTCTAGTTACTAGCAATTAGACTGACAATTGGCTGACCCATTTGATGGGAATCAGAAGTAAGCTATGATTACAAAAATTCCCTGTGCAAAGAACACCGCCAGAGAAAATTTCAAACATGCTAATTAAATAAATAGGAAAACAAAGTACTGGAAATGTGAGAATATAATATGCAGAAATACTGCCATACTGAATGTACTGTGTTTGAAATACATTCATTAATGTGCTGCAATGTTTCAATGGGCCAATACACTGCATGTTGTGTGGCACTAAGTAATCCAGGTTCAATCCCTGATTTATACAGAGTCAGTTGATCTTAACCAGGACAGTACAATTGGACTCAGCATCCTGGGAGTTGTCAAAGCCTGTGGAACGGTACCTTAGCATAAGTCATCATCTTCAGAAGAGGAAGAAAAAAAGAAAAAAAAAACATTGAGAAAAAAAGGGGGGGTGGGGAAATGAACAATAACTGAATATATTATAGAAAGTCAAGTATAAATGTGCTTTAAACGCACTTCAGCAATAGCAAAGAAGCTACTAATGCAGTTTGGTTAAAGCTAATAAAACTATAAAGGTTTCGAGTTGATAAAACCATTTATGCAGGCACACATATTTGTATGTTATGTTGTGGTACTTGCTTCTGCATTGAGAATATACACAAGAAAATATCCTTCTGCAAGGTGCCATCAGAGCAGTACTATAGGGGGTTCAATGAAGACACTCACACAGTAAGCATCTCCGAATACTATTCTAAGTTACTGATGAGCAGGGGTGCTTTGGAAAAGGAGAATGTTATCCAGCAATCTCTACGCCTAGTGATTGTGTCTTCTACAGGCTGGAATGAGTGTTGACCAATTTATAAACATGTGTAGTTACTGATTATGATATGCCAGCTCAAGAATGATCAGAAAATGGTTCTGAAGCTGGATTGTATTCATGAATTGCTCAGTCACTATTTAAATGGACAGAAATGTAAGTGAAGTGGTGACCTACAGAACTATTGACATTTACTGCACTGAAGGAGGCCATTCAGCCCATTGTGTCTGTGCTGGCTCTGTGCTGAAGCAATCCAAAGCAAATACCACTGCCCCCACCAGCCCTGCTTCAAATATGTATCCAATTTCCCCTTCTTCCAGGTGAACACTGATCTGCTTAATTAAGTAATTTCTTAAAGAGATAGCATACAACCATGGTGCTACATTAATTAGTATTGTATGCATCGGCTGAATAAAATAAAATGTGAACATTTGTTTTACTATATTGATCTGTGTCTGGTGCTGAGGAAAATTACATGCGGCTTGCAATGAATAAGCATCTTTTATGGACAAGACCGGTTCTAATCATTTCTCCTCTCTCCTCAGGTGATGATTCATAATTATTTCGGATGCAGGCATCAGATTCCATTTTCTCTCTATCTAGTACTTGGAAGTCAGGCTATTGGTGCAAGTAGCAAATACCAAATGTTGACCATGCACTAAAATTGTGTTTCCTGTCAAGTGAGTGTTTCTTCATCACAATTATCAAGAGTAGATATGGGGAGTGTGGGTTTAAGGTAAATTGAGATTTTAGTTTGTAAACATGCATGTAGCCCAAACTGAGAGACTAGACCTTGGACTCGTTTCAGTCCCACCTCAGCAGTTCAAGATACTCAATTTTTAAAATTCCCATTCTGAATTTAAAAAAAAGATATAGTTGTTCAAAATCAATAGCATGCAGTCCTACTGCACTGGAATTTTTTTTTTATAAATTAGAAAAGGTACAGAGGAGGTTTACCAGGATGTTACCAGGGAGGGACTTCAGTTTATGAGGAGAGGTTGGAAAAGTTAGGATCATTCTCCTTGGAACAGGTAAGGTTAAGAGGTGACCTAATAAAAGGTTTTCAAGATGATGAGAGGTTTTGATAAAGTAGATAAAGATAAAGTATTCCCTCTGGCGAATGGGTCATTAACCAGAGGCCATAGATTCACAAACATTGGCAAGAGATCGAGAGGGGAGATGAGGAGAAATTCTTTCACTCAGCGAGCTGTCGAGATCTGGAACGCTCTGCCTGAAAAGGTGGCGGAAACTGATTCCATAAATAATTTTATAAGGGAGTTGAACAGGTACTGGAGGATGAGGAACTTACAGGGTTATGGACAAAAAGTGGGGATGTGGTACTAAGCACGACTGCTCTTTCTAAGAGCCAGCACAGGCACGATGGGCCGAATGGCCTCCGTCTCTGCTGTTGGTTTCTATGATTTGTATCTGAAAATGGAAACATTTTCGAAAGAATTTTTATGCTCAAACTCAAACTTCACTGCCTTACTTCGAATCACAACGTTTAAGCAAATTCAAATTGGGGGGGGGGGGGGGGGGGGGAAGGAAGAGAAGAGAGAGAAATTGGGTCAATGGACATGTTTTAAACAAGAGCGATCACATTCTTAGTTTTTCACTAGAGGTTTAAAATACTGATTGAATTGGATCTTCTCTACATTTTACAAGAGCAAGTTTCAGAGGTTTTCCAGATTCTTTATTTCAGAACATACCATTCTGCAACATCAATTGAAATCAAACTCACCTAACATGAACATATACTCAAGGAAAATTTTGCAATCTAAGCTTCATCTTACAGATTCAAGGTAAGCATAAATACCTCTTACCTTAATACTGACACAGTAGGGATGGTAACACTGGCCACATTGCGAGCAAACAAGCAGCCGTCCCTCTGAACCTTTCCCAAAGCTCCCACAAACAACACACATATCCTGAAATTAAATCAATCAACAGGTGAAACAATGCTGATCTAGTCTTGTTTATGGAGAGGAAAGCATCAGATCAAACCTGTACTTTCAGTTGACAACTTTAATTAGATTCAGGAGATTAAAAAGCAGTTACTATGTTCTTGGTGATACTGGTCGAGATACCAATAACCTCCACCCCACTCCCTCAGACTCGCCACAGCATTATAAATTTCTCAAAACCAACCTTTTTGCCCAATATTTCAGTCACACCTCCTAATCCCCCCCATCAGCTCAGTATCCATTCCATTATCTACCTCCATTATGAATTGAGATTTGTATATTCCATTAAGGGTGCTTTACAACTGTAAATTGTTACATGCCACAAAGAAATTACTGTGGCCAAGATCACCCCATAATTTCTGCTTTATAACAGTAATTATGATCGCTTTTTTTTTACTGTTACTGAGTTAAGTTAAACTCAATTTTTTTATCACTTGGGCATCAGTGATGCCAGTTCACTGGATATATTCAAGAGGGAGTTAGATATGGCTTTTATGGTTAAGGGGATCAAGGGGTATGGAGAGAAAGCAGGAAAGGGGTACTGAAGGAATGATCAGCCATGATCTTATTGAATGTCGGTGCAGGCTCGCAGGGCTGAATGGCCAACTCCTGCACTTATTTTCTATGTTTCTGGTATTTTTGGATATCAGTGTTTGGTTATCGGTCTTTAATTCCACCCTTTTATAAACTTTTATAATTAAGACCATAGGTTTACGGTTACTGAATAAGTTACATTCCATTTTTTGCTACATGGAAGTTTGAGATTTTTTATTGATGCATTGGGGATTGCACTTTGCAATCTTCTATTAAAATCATAAAACTTGGTCATATTATTTGGAAACCAATGAGACACCAAAAAATTAAAGCAAAGTTGCAAACTAAAGAGTGCGTCAATCCTTTACCTACCAGACTATAGATTGTTTTTCACACTGCTGAGCTTTCAGGGACTATGTTGTAGACTATCAACAGGCAAATAGGTTTCTGCTACTCCAATGTTTTCCTGTTTAACTGAGAATATTTCTTACCTGTTTTAAAGTAAATTTGTCACTTGTAGAGAACAAAACAACAGTGTTATGCATTGAGTTTTCATCCTCATCCCTATTAACGATCATTTCCATGGCACCAACCTACAGTGGAAAATGCACAATTTCTATTAGCCATCTTTTCTGATTAAATAAACTCACACCCTTTCTTTAATTCACACCCTTCTTTAAAACACACTCAAAGGGAAAAGTACCGAGCTGGTGGTGACCTTTCCAGACAAGGAATCGAAGCTGAACCCTTACTGGATTACATGATCCACACCACTCCGACTGTTGGGTTGCTCCAGTATGGTTCTTGGGCCTACCCTCAGGCTGTGCTTTCCTTTAACAGCAATGGTAGATTACTTACCATTTTATTCATTCTTTAAATAGGTTGAATATTCATATACTAATAGGAATGCCATAATCCCATGTGAGAGCAATGATTGGGGCTGCCGACTCTCAAAGAAATCATTCCCATCAGATGGCAACTGAACACTGCTGCATCACGGCCTCAAACTAATGAGGAAACCGGTGAAGCTCCAATGTCACACTGGAACATTCCTGGTCTGTATACCCCATCACTAAATGTTTTTAAACTTAACTCACACACGTCATTATTCAGTGATTTACCCATAAACCCTCAGCACCTCATTAAAATGATTTCTCTTAATGGAGTGTTAGCAGCTAATTTAAACATGGAACAATTGCAGCCAAACCCGTATCCAAACATGCGTGCACTTCCAGTAGAGGCTGCTGGGCAACAATTAAGAGCAATAACCTAGCCCAAGGACACTGTAGCCACAACCACCCCCAACCCCCCCTGCCCCATCAGCTCCACCCCATGTCATAAGTAGCTGAGAAGCAGTAACTCAGCACAGACCAGGAATCGAAGCTGAACCCTTACTGGAGTGTATGATCCACACCACTCCGTGCAGTTTAACCAGAGTCATCAGTGACAATTTCTCCCATTATTTCGCCACTCACTTCTGAACGTGATTCTATCAGGCTTCTCTGCTCAGGATTTTGGCATTAATACTACCAATCCTGATCTAAACAGCATTCGTCAAAATCAGAACATGCTGCCTTAGTGAGAAGCTAGTAAGCTGAATACCAGCTCAAGAGTAGGCTGACACGCGGAACAGCTTGGGCCGTGTATCATATGGAAGATTAACAAGGGGATCCTTTTAAAAATATGAATCATCAGATAAATACTGAAATTTAAGGTGGTATTTTTAACATCCTTTGTGGTTTCAATATTTTTTGTTTCAACTGGGACCTAATGGTGTTTCTCTTGTCCTGGAAAAGTAAACATCTTGGAATAGTGCATCGACTAGGGATAATTCTGCTATCTCATGATGCAAGGGGATCCAATTTCACTCAATACAGATATTCATTACTTCAAAGCGCTTCCATGATTTTTATCACAACAATTCAATTCACTAGTTAAGCTCCTTCTTAATACTCCTTTAAACAATATTTCTAAAATTAACCAAGCAATACAGAAACCAGCAAAAGAATTCTTTCAAGTAAATTGCGTTGCTAAAGCAGGTAAAAATGCGGGGGGGGGGGGGGGGCGGCGAGAACTTTCTCAATTAATTTGTACTGTATTCCTTCCAGTAATATCAATGAAAAGTTCAGCTCACTAAACTCAATTGGCGAGGAGTAACGCAAAAGGTATTTAACGGATGAAATTGATAATATCCATTTGTAAAACACCCATTTTTCAAAATAAAAGGGCAGGCGTCCTTTACTTCTACTGTCACGTCAGGAAAGTATCATTTTAAGAGCTCAGAGTTCGAAAATGTGCTAGCAGAGTAGAGTCAAGTGATATTACAAAATAAGCAAACAGGACCTGGAGATAAAATTACAACAACAAAGCAGAATGTAGCAAATAAAATGCATTTCAAACATGGCCAGGATCAATGTGGCAAATAACTAATTACACCAACACGATCAGCAGCAGTAAGAAAACAGACCATTTGGTAGACTAATCTCCCTTAGAAAAATAAAATCTATCTTTAAATTCAGAAATAAAAGATGTAACTTACTCCTGGTGGTATAACAGCGCCAAAGCCATTTTTCAGTTTAGACCTGCCTCTCACTCCCCGACCAGGGTGGCCTGCACCACGTGGCCTCTTCTTCCCAGGAAAGCCTGCACCACGGCCCTATTGAAAAAAACACTTCAGAAAAGTCCTGCTTTGAATACAATGCATCCATAATATTTCTCAACATTAATGATGGCAGATCGAGTGTTTATTTCGCAATAACTGAAAAATGACAATTTACTGGTGATTATGTAGTATTCTAAATAAATTTACAAAGTCAATAAGCTATTAAAAACAATACTGGATTATCTACCTTCAGTGTTGCCGTCCTTATTCCTTGAACATAGTTTATGATTTAAATACATTAAACACATCCATCTTCAATGGAGATGATGGTAATCACACGAACGGTATCCTTTAAACGCTTTATATACTGTCAGCTGGCAAAACAATGTGATTTTCTCCCAAACACATGCTGCATTTTGTTGTGACTCTTAGACCAGTTTTTAGTACTTTTTGATGGGCCATGCTTGCAAATTAATTAACATGCAAAGCACTTCGAATCAGAGATAAAATAGTGGAGTGAAGAGGAGATTGGGAACTATACTCAAGGAAAGAGGGAGAATCTCCATGGTACTGCCAAATAGATTTTATTTAAAAAAATTAACTTAAGGCCTGCCTCAAGGTTTAAAAGTTTATTAAAAAATTGTAAGAATTGCTCCATTAGGCTGTGCTACTAACAAAGCCCAAAAATAAGACTGCTGCCTCCATCCACCTATTTTTTCAGTCAATAGTAAGCTCCTCCTCTTCTGTAGTCATTTATTTCTATCTGGGGGATTGGGTGGGGGGAAAGAGGGGCCGGGGAAAGGAGAGAAATAGTTCCATGGGCTTCAGTCGCTCTCCAATACCTTGCACAAATGCTCATTCTTCACTTTGCAAGTTCAGACGAAAAGTATTAGCAGACCGTTTAACTCTTGGCAAGTACCACAACCACGCCCGATCTGTCCTGAACTTCAAGCAGGGTCACTGGATAGCAATTTTTCCTTTCCCTAACCTAGGAGTATAACCTTGATCCAGAGGCAGCAATGCTTGGGTGGAATATATTTTGAGGTTATATTGTGTTAAAGGCATCCATTATTATCCAGTTATTGATGATGAATGGTCTTTTATGTTCTATGATAGTTTCTAGCCAAGCAGTTCATAATATTCCCACAAGTCACGCAAAGTATATTGCTGTTTGAAAAGGCGGAAAAAAAAGGGACTTCAAAATCAAAAAAAAGGTTACTGCATGACTATGCAGGTGTTTCATCCTATCAATGTGGTAGGCCAGAGATCCAAAAATACCTCCACAGTAAAATCTGCAGTCAATCTATAAAGGATATAATGACAGAAAATATACTTGCCACATTATCTATTTGAAAAGATGGTACAGATTACAATTTTAAGGTTAACAATCTTGGATAGGCTCCAAGGATTGCTCCAACTACAAAACAAAATTTGATGGAACTACTAGAAGAGCATGAAAGTAATTGAATCAAATGGTCCAAATTGGTACCCAACATGAAGAAACTCAGTGTTACTTTCTATACAAATTAATTTCCCATCTCCTAAAAACTGCTTAAAAGTGAATAGCAGATACTGCTGATCATATAGGCTATTTTCATGCCACGAGACTGACATTTTGTCGTTCTACTTTCCTCTACAGTCATTTTGGGTACATAAGTATTGGAAAGTAACCTGCATACACCCTAAAATGAGTCAACTGAGTCAAAACATTAGGCCAGCTGAGAGCTAATCTGAAACTGGCGATCCCTGGCAAAATACTGTACCATATTCAACTTTCTGAAATCGGACTGAAAGTTCACCAAGATGACTCTTTCGAATGAAAAATCTTCAACAGTCTTCGTTGTCCACAAGTCAAAATCTGAGATCCAATTTGCTTCACTAAGCATTTGATTGTTCTCCATTACTGGGGTAAACGGATCAAAGATAGAAGAGCAAGTAACTCCGAGTCAGTGAAGAGTTGGTCGGTTTGATGTGAATGGGATAAGAATTATTTCCTGCTGCCTTGTTCATTTCATTGTTTCTTCCGTATGTGAAAAAGAGTCCATTTGGCTGTAAAACAAATTTGCTTTCGCCGAGGACAAATGACTGCTCTAAAAGCTGACCACATTTGGGTCCATTCCTGTGATGACTTTTAAAATGTACTTGTGTTTTTTTTTTTAAAAAGAGCTCCATCAGCTCAGATAAGCACAGATAACAGAGGCCATTCAACTTATCCTGCTATCGAAATTTATGGACTCACTATCACAGCATTCAACTCCCTCTTGAATGATCTGAGTTTTTGCCTCAAATATCCTACCTGGAAGCTCATTATTAATCAACTTTTATTAAGATATTAATCACACTATGTGAAGTGCTTCCTCACATCATCCTGAAGTGGGTTTTTACTAACTTGTACCGAATATCCAATTGTCTTTCAATCACTAACTTTTAACATTGCTCTGGATTAACACCTCTATTCCACTTGGTATATTTTATACCTCTCTGAAGCCCTGTCTCACTTGCAAGGCCGAAGAATAAGTTTTTCTAATAATTCAGTTCTCTGACATTAGGGATCAACCTAGTAGACCTTCTCTGCACTGTTTCCAGAGCTTGCATCCTTCCCTTGTGCTTCAACTGATTGCAGCTCCCAAATGCAACCTAATGAGATCAGCCATGATTTTATTGAATGGCGGAGCAAGCTCCAAGGGCCATATGGCCTACTCCTGCTCCTATTTCTTATGTTCTTATGATAATACTGTAGCATGATGGCCTCAGTCTTGTACTCTAAAAATGCATTTATACAATGCCCTATTACATTCTCAGGACACCCCAAATAGCTGCACACCTCATTAATTACGTTAGAAGTATATCCCCATTGATATATGGGCAAACACCTTAGCCACTTTGTATACAAGGTCCCAGAAACAGTAAATAAAATGAATAACCGTTGATGCATTTTTTTGGTGGTATTAATTAAGAGCAGGATATTGGCCCGGCCATAAAGGAAATTCCCTGCCCATCTTCAAATAGTGTCAGGGGTCTTCTATGCCCAAAGCTTCTTCACACCAATAACACACAAGAATATGATGGAATATTCTCCATTTTCCTGGATGAGTGCAGCTGCGATGACACTCAAGTAGCTTGACTCCATGCAGGACAAAGCAGTTTGTTTAATTGGAACTTCATCCACCGGCATAAACATCCACCGTCTCCATCACCGGCATACCGTTGCTGCAGAATATACTATCGACAGGATGCACAGCACCAAGTAGTCACAGCTTCTTCCGCGGCACCTCCCAAACTCGCGACTTTCACCACCTAGAAGGACAGTAGGTGCATGGGAACACCATCATTGGTGGTGCATCATCCTGACTTGGACATATATTGCCGTTCCTGCAGCACTCCAAGGCGGCGGCCCACCGGCAACTTAAGAGAAATTAGGATGGACAATAAATGGCTGCCTTGCCAGCAACGACCACATCTTGAGTGAATTTATTAAAAAAAAACTTGTACAGGCAGATGGCCTTCATTTAATATCTCATCTGGAAATTAGCACGAATGCAGCACACCCTCAGTAATGCATTGAAGTGTCAGCTTAGATTATGTGTTTAAGTCATGGAGTGGTGCTTGAAACTGCAACCTTCTGACAGAGGTGAAAGGACAAACAACTGAGGCAAACTACAGAATCTCAACACCCAGTAATAGGCCTATCAAGTCCCATTAAAGAGCCATTCGGGCTGATCCTTTGCCTGGTTCAGATATCTGATTGCTAAACCTGCCATGGAGTTAGAATCCATTCAAGGCAAATTATCTTGGAGCCAATTGAAGACTACAGATCTCACACTTACTTCCACTTCCCAAGAACAGTTACTAGCTTGACAATTGAAAGTGTGGATTTGAGCCTTCACAAGACAAACAACAGATACCAGGAATTCCTCACAAAATGATGCAAAATTCACCATAAAATGGGCAGGGACTTCCCATGATTTATTTGTACTTCAATTATCATTGAGCATTCCATAATAGATGAAACAAAGAAGATCGCCTTCGTGGTTTCAGACCCAAAAGACTTTCTCTATTCTGGCCAGCGATGTGGTCAGTATGCTCAACTTTTCCTACCATGATTAGTCTCGGCCTGCAAGACCATCAACAGTCTGGGGCCATGGGAGGGAGCAGCGTGTGGCGGTCCGGCCCTGAAATCGTTGCGGTCTTGGCCTGCAGGACCATCAGCAGGCTGGGGCCATTGGAGGGAGCAGCGTGCGGAGGCATGCCACCAAGGAGCATCGAGTGCTGCTGTAGGAGGGCGAAGGCTGTGAAGCCAGGTCGCTGATTGCAGTGCGGGCAAGCACAGCAGGAGGGGCGAAGGAGCGGCAAGAGTTTGTAGCTGGAAGTGACCGGGATCCAGGAGAGGCGTGACTTTGGGGCTCAGAAGAGGCGAGGACCCAGGGGCAGCACGGGCCAGCCCACACTGCGATATGTGTGCACGCTAAGTCCGTACAGCAGAGCAGGTCTCCAGTTAGTCTTGCGTAATCCTTGCCACTGGACCAAGACCTAGCTCTGTCAAGCCTGTGTGGTGGCTGGTGTGCAATGGCCACCATACGTTAAAAACAATCCACGCACAGGCATCTTCCACCCTTTCAAGATGTAGTTCGGGATCTGGAATATTAGGTCCTTCAGTGAAACACCTGCGAGCTCATCCCTTTTTGGCGTCGAAGCAAGTTATCCTCGATACGAGGGACTGCCTATAAATGATGATGATGCTCAACTTTTCCTAAGTGTCGCAAGCCACTAAAGAAATACAAGGAAAAATTCAGAGTCCAATGATTCAGGACTGAATCACAACCTGCAACTTTATTGACAGAAGCACTGGTGCATCACAAAAAAAGATATTGAGGTAATTAAGTACCAAAACAATGCATGCCTCAAGATCTCAGAATATTATAATGGTGTCGACAATAGGAGCACTGATTAATAATGACATTGAAAACAATCTTTGGACACCAGGAAAGGCCAACAAGGACCCTTTCAGAGCCAAGACTAGTACGGTGTCTACATTAGTTGCATTATCAAAGATATATGGGATGAATGTCCAAGATCTTGATAGCTGACAAAATCAATCCAATGTTCGATTTAATTGGGAGAGCGGTTTTCAGCAAAAAAGGGGCTTCCCACAGCTGGCTGTATCTCTGTGTTTGTTCTAGCTACTGTACCACTGGACAAGTAAAGTATCTTAGTTAGACATTCCTGTGATAGCAGACACTTGACTGGACATGGCGTTGGTCAATCGAACTTTAGTAGTAATCCAAGAGACGATCGATACTTCTGCATTGGAGAACTTTGAGACAGAAGATCCAGTACAAGAGATATCTCATTACTGAGCTCTTCGGACAAGAAATGAAGATGATTGTCAGGTTGTAAAATAGCCTGGTGCTTTCTCCTCCGCCACATGTAATGGTGCAGAATTAGTTCCGACTAATGCTCTTGTATTGGATTAGTCCGACAACTATTTGAAGTGCAGACCATCATAGTGCAGAGATCTGTTGAACGGACACCCTGATTTCAAGAATCACTTTCCAGTGCTTTAGTGCTTCTCAATATGCCTTTCCGAAGAGATGACGACAAGTTTAATGATAATAATTGATAAATACCTAACAATTTCTACAAGTGTTTATGACTAGATGTACAGAACTTGAAAAGGTGAGCAGGCAAATTTGAGAAGGATGTTACAACTTTTAAGCCAAGGTATTTTAAATCGGAACCAAACATACATTCCACTGTGTAGAGAAATATACCGTCACTAAAACTTCTTTTACTGGTTTGTAAAAAGAAAATCACTGAAAACAAGATTATGGTTATAAATTGAAATAACTCTGCTTACTGGTACAATAACAAGTACTGAGACAAGCGAAAAGTGCAAGACTGGTCAGAAGCGAATTCCCTTGAGATTAGCACGTTCTTGCTGGGGTCCACTGAATTTTGGGTATATTCTAGCGTAGGATGAAAATGAGAGAGAGAAAAAGAGAGCGAAAGAGAGAGAGAAAAAGAGAAAGGGAAAGAGAGCGAGAGAGAAAAAGAGAAAGGGAAAGAGAGCGAGAGAGAGAAAGAGAAAGAGAAAAAGAAAAAGAGAGACACGGCTCTGTTTTAAGCTAGAATCTGAAATTCTAAACATCAACTATGCAACAAAAAAACAGCATCACAAAATACAATACTGCCTAAGATTTACAGCAAAGACAGCATGAGTGTAGTTCTTTATTTTTAAATATCTCACAGTTTTAACTTAGCAAGAACAAATTAACTGAAGTCAGACAGTCAATTTAAATGAAGTTGGTCAGTGTGAAAATGCATTGACCGAAAGCAGTTAATCCTCTGGAATGGTTGTAACATTTTATGTCAATGACAACAGCAATCTTCCAGCTAAATCCCAGGAACATTTACTATAGAATCTACGCATTGGCTAGTAGAACACGGCGGTGAAGTTTCAGTTTTAAGCAAGAGAGCAGTTGACAAATGCTTCATAGATTTGGGGAGGGATAAGTAGAAATTTAAAAAAAACTGGGACAAAGTTTAAATAATTTACACGAGTAAAGTGGTTACTTTAAGAAAATAAACTACATATTTTAAATTGAGATGAAATAAAATGCAACACATTGAAGAGACACAGCTTACCATATTAATTAGAAATGATAATTTTCTAAGCACATTAAATTTATTGTTTGTATTTTTGTCATCTTCTGTTTGAACAATAAAGGCTGAATTCTAATTTTAATGTCTCAGTAGGTTTGGTCTTCCTCATCTTAGATAGTAGTTCAAGTTCACTGCTGCCATTTCACTGGGACGGCAAGGGCAAGAAATGTCTATCTTAGCACAGCAATTTTGATCTTCCTCACTACTGTATAAAAGATTCCCGTTATGCACTACTTTTTAGGTTTTTCTGGGGCAGACAGCATTGAGATTTTGAATGCAATACTGCAACACAATCTAAAACAACTGCATGTTAAACAGAATGGAGTGACATATTTGTATTATGAATTTGGACTTCTTTCAAAGAATCTGTAAAACTACACCCATCTCATTCATTCAACCTTCACATACAAATAATAGAACCAAAGTAGTACAGGAATTGACAGAGGGGTTCTACCGTGTTCAGGTCAACTTGGAGAAATGCAACACATTACAGCTAACATGGCAAGACTCCAATTCTTGGAGGAAGCATGTAAACTCTTCTAAGCAAGTGCCTTACAGAATGTTTTGAGAAAAACCCTACTATACATGCTGGCCCATGAAATGGCCACTTCATGAATACACAAGGCTTCGACCTCCTTTGGGGACTCTTGCTCTGATAGGCAAAACATGTTTTGTGATTTACACAGTTTTATTTCACTATGGAACAAATAGTTGTTAAGATCGGCTTAAACTTTCAGTATTCTACAAAGAAAGCAGAAAGCTTGCATCAACTAAACGCTGCTTCCTTTACAATGAAAGAAATAAGAGGTAGCACATAAAATGTTTGAACCATGATCTCAGACATCAGGCTTTTTTCTTTTTCTCTCTACCAGGAATATTGAGGTCAAATGTTCCTATCATTAACCTGGCTGAAAGGAGTGAACTCAGCAGAGAATCAGAGACCTTTATAGTCTATATGGCACTATATCATGTGATGCAGTATACTAAGCCACTGAACCTTAGGGTGAGGTTGAAGAAAGAGATGGAGAAGAATTTTGGGAAGGGCCCATGAAGCCTTCCCAGATTCTCTTCTCGTTGAAGGCTATTTCCATATCAGGGTGCTGTAGTGGCACTGAGTCACTGGGGGGGGGGGGGGGGGGGGGTGAAGTAAAGGGTTAATCATGCACCAGAAATACTTTTCACAACAGCTTCCTTTAGGAATGAGTGCGCAAGATGTCAGTGGGATGGGCTAAGCTGCTGCAGGCAATTCTTTCTGTTGTACACCAGTGCTAATCAGAATTGCAACTTATGCCAACCCTGCAGTGCTGTTGATTGTACCAAAAGTGCTGTGATTAACCACTTGCACACTGATTAAATGTGAAAAATATGAGTTAGCAGATAAAACTTCAGTCACTTGCTCAGAACTGGAAACCTGAAGTTTAGCAGATGCATGACTACTGGTGGATGAGGCTGAATTCCATACAACTTATCCGATCGGTTCATCTTTCTTGTAATGCTCCATGCTTAAACTCAATTCCCTATCTGAACTGGAGCTGGAATTCAAGGTAGAATTAGATGAATGTCGAACACGCTACCAAGAGAAGTAGTTAAGGCAAATAGCATAGATTCATTTAAGGGGAAACTAGATATGGACATGAGGGAAGAAAGGAACAGAAGGATATGCTGATAGGGTTAGATGAAGAGTGGTGGCAGGAGACTCGTGTGGAGCATAAACAAGTATAGACAAGTTGAGCTGAATGGCCTGTTTTGGTGCTGTAGACTCTATGCAACTCTTATGTACTGGATGAGGCAAATTGCATTGACCAAATAAAAGTAAGCTTCACCATGACTTTTCAAAAAGCAATCGACTTTCAAAAAATAATCTACAAAACCTGCCAGAACTGGATGCTATAAATTACACCGATGAAAAGTGAACAGTGAAAAATGACCTAATTCTAGGGTGTATAGCAGAGACAGCAGTGCTATCACTAACAGGTAAACAAGAACTGGCAGTATGGTTCAGGGAGAAACATTTGGAAATTCCACAACCCCAACAGGAAAGCTGCACTCGAAGGGGGCGTGGGTTGGGGGACAAAGCATCCAACCTGTGCTTCCTTATGTACACAATACAACTGAGGGGGCTTGGGAGGGCGTTGAGGAGTGGAAGGGAGTGAAGACATCATCTGTCCAAAGCAGCACAGATTTTTTTGAAGGAACGATCATTTTCTCCAACACAGGGCGGCAACAATTCATGTTATACGAGAAGGTTGAATGAATGAGGAACAAAAAAATCGTTCTATTCTCTTATCAGACACATTAGAAATATTCAAGCCAAATGAAAGCACAAAAGGAATAAAAAAATCTGAAATAATATGAATTACCACTTTGATGCTCCAAATGGTGCTCTGAGGTTGCTTTGTTTTTACCATACTCTCCCGAAATTCATAATTGTCTGTAGACCAGGAAGGGGAACTCATGGCATTTGTCGCCCACATGCCCTAGGATATGGTAGGTGAAAAAAGATGTAATTGGGGAAATCCCCAGCAAAATAAACTTAATTGCTAAACATGAGACTAATATGCAAAAAAAAAAGAAAGCTTAGGACAAAATTATTTTTTTTTGGAGGGCATGAAGTTGTAGATTAATAAAGTTTGCAAAATTAGACCATGCGTGAAAAAGGACATATGTGAGGCCGAGAAACTAAAATTGCTATCCCACAATCAATTTATTATTTGTTTCTGAAAATTCAATCTGCCACGGGGAAGAGGTGGGTGAAGGAAAAATTAGAACAGTTCTGTCCTAAACAGTCTCGTTCTCAGCATGAAAATGAGAACCTCTAACTTAAAGGAGCTGTATTTCTTAATTTGGTATTTCTTTGTGACTTAATTGCTTACAGTGCCAACCTATCACAAGCAACACCTTCAATAGAAATAAAAAAAATTGAGAAAAAATGCAAATACTGAAAATCTGAAATAAAACAGAAAAGGCTCGACGTACACAGGAGTTCAACAAGCTTTTGAAAAATGCATCAATGAAGGGTCTGTATCAGAAATATTAACCTCTTTTCTGATCTGCTGTGCATTTTCAGCTTTTTCTACTTCTTTCACCCCCACCGCCTAACTAAGATGTTTTTTTTTAAATTATAAAGATGGAAGATCTCCTGTTTCGCTGCCAAGAATGCTGCTTTGATCGTGGGCACAGCAAGCAGATGGTAGAGGCGTTCCATCCATCCACAACTGGACTCCGGCATTGCAGCCTGCAGTGATGATGAGTATGTTGGCTCACGATCACATCCACCACTCTACCCGACCAGGAAATAACACAGGTGATTGAGGATGCATTCCATAATTCATAAAATGACCCTCAGGGGAAATACAGATGCATGAAATTACATTTCTAAATAATAAGAAAAAGAAACACAGCTCCTTTAATTTTGAGGTTATCATATGCATCAAGGCAAAATTAATAAAAAAATTAAAATAAGCTGTGAGAACAACTAGTTCTATGGAAGAGCACAATTGTTCACAACTGGCAAACACCAACATCTGTAGTAAAATTTCAAAGATTTTAAATAATCACTATAAATAAGTATATCTTCCAAAGAACTATTTCCTGAACTGTCGAAAAGCATCGTAAATTTCATACCAAAGTAAATCTTATGAAGCAAATGAACAACGCTATTGATGGCAAATGTAACTGTGCAAAAGGATGAAATAATTACTCAAATTCAATATGAAGTCATAAAATGAAACCCGTTAGACATTCCCAGCAATGCTAGTGCCTGAACTGATCACAGAATGCCTTTGGCCAATTGCACGGGAGGGAGAAGCAAGCAGTTTAATTTCTGAAAAAAATACTCCAGGCAAAAATGACTAAAAGTAGTGTCCTTATGATGAAAAGGGACCTTCAAAAAGGCAGACCGATGAATGTCCTGTCCACATACCTTCTCATGTAACGGACAGGAAGGCCTTGACAAACGCACGGTGGCTACAGCCTAAATAATATGTCGTAAACATCCAAGTGCTGTGATCTTATTTAAAGTTAAAGATATAAAAACTAATCAGTTGCTACTGTGCCACAAATGGTGTTTTTAATCAAAGGAAGTATCCATGTGTAACCAAACTCAGTTGAAGCTTCCATCTTCCAGTACCTCTCAAGGCATCTCCTAACTTGAAATGTATTGCTAACTCGAATAATTATTTCGATAGCTTGAATAAATGCTTAGAATGATTTTTAAAAACCTACAATAAAATTCAAATAAATAGTAAACTGTGTTCCACACGTTTCACCTGAAAATAATGTACTGTATTAAAGTTGTTTAGGTTAACTGTGAATTTTGAACACCAACATTGAGTATAAACTGAATCACCAATCCGAGTGGCAGCATAACCAGTACACCTCACCCTTTGGGGCATGAATGATATCTTCCCATCTCAGTGATTTATTTTCTCTCTTAAGCAATCCCCGTCCCATCCAATAGATTGCTACGGTAGTCACTGATGAAATCACAATTGAGGGTCAATTGATATGAATTGTGGTGCCCAGAAAGCTGTTAGTTCACATGCGTGTAAATCTAAGCATTCACTGCAAATGTGTGAAAAAACTATTCAGCAGCACATGGCATTTTGCAAGTCATTTCGAACTATGCTACAGTTTGCACTGCGTGCTGGTGGTGCATAAACATCTCATCCATGACACAATCTCTATTTTTTATGGGAGTTGCTGATATTCTTTCATTTGTATGAATGATTATAACCCGATCGTATTGTTGCTGGTCAGGAGGTATGACCTTTCACACTCTCATCACATCAGGTGTAACGCTCCCCAACTTACTGTTGAAATCTACCACACATGGGTAGGGGGTGGATAACAAACAAACAGGACATAACTACCAGCCATAATACTAGTGACCTCAGAAGGAGTGTGGTTTTTTTTGTGATATTAAAGACACAAAATGCTCAAGTAGGTCAGCACTGTTTTCCCCCTGCCAGCATAAGGTCAAGTTTGGAGTCCACAGTGCAGGCCACTTAAACTACCTGTTGCAGTGTAGTCCATTCCATTAGGTATTAGATGACACAGAGGCACCATCACATCAGCTCATCATGAAGAATGTTTGACATAAATCACAGAAGTTCAACAGATGGACTGCCCGATCTTCCTGCCTAGAGAATCATCCGCTGTGGTTGAAAGAAGGCACACTTGCCAGCTTCTCATTCCAACTAGGATGAGCAATTAAATGTAGCCATGCCAGTGTCACCCACAACTTGAGAACAATTTTTTAAATAAGTATACCAGAAGTAGTGGTGAAGGGTACAAAAGAGTGTTCAAAGCTAAATGACAAAGGCAATCACACTTTATTTTGATGAACAATCCATTAAATTTATAGGTGCTTTTTGTGGCATGAAATCAGTAAAACTAATATCGCGGAGGTGTGAAGACAGACAGGATGATGTCTGATAGTGAACAGAATTTCAGGAAATTCATGAACACCACAGAATTTTCAGAAAAAGATAAAGGAAGTGGAATGTACTAAAAGTGTCCAAAGTACGTCAAAGTCCCAGAAAATACTGAGCAGTTCACAATTTTAAAGGCTCCATCAAGTAAATGTAAAGTAATCTCAACTTTTATACAAGTAGTGTGAAAACACCCATCAATAAGGTCTACTTTAATCAATTTGAAAATTCACTGGCTCACATGAAAGGTTCCTAATCATCAACTGCACTTAAACTGCATAAACTATTGTCTGCTTCCTTGACATCTGTGGCAATCCCAGCCACATGAAATACGAAAACGACGGAAAGGAAAAGACCAACTGGTCCATCGAGCGTGACCCACAATGATCTTGTCTCCATAGATTAAGCAATCTTCAACCAACTCTGCTGCATCATTCCTTTAGCGATGGCAAACAGTAAAAATGGACACTAACTCCTTAAACGATGGAGAACTAGTATCAAACAACGAACAGAGTTCACACTGTGCTATCAAGCATTAGAACTCATTTTGCTGTTGCCAGACCCTGTGCAGAGCCTTCTCTGACGTACACTGCACAAGGAGTGGGAGCAACATAGATGTGGGGACATATGGACCACATGAAATGGACAGTGAGCTTTGAGAAACCCAGAGTTATCCCAAAGCCTGAAGGACATGCATATATATACTGCTCAATAAGGCGACTGTCATCATTCATGCAAGTCTGCAGACTGGACATCCAGATAAGTACGCACATGGACACACACCATAATTTAGGTTGGGCACAGCTGGCAGAGGAGATTGACTCAAAAATCATCTACTCAATATTTAACGCAAGAATTGCAACCCTTTTCCATGTTGCTATGTACAGCTTTTTGAGTTCTGCAAGAAGGCTTTCTGCGGAGATTCTTAAGCCAGCTTCCGGTTCTCCTGTGGCTGAGACGGCCCCCAACCCAGAGTACGACTCTGTGGGCTTCATCCCAGTGCTAGGTACTTCCAAAGATCGACAGCAAGCACTGTGTTAGTCTGCAACAGAACAAAGTTTATGAAATGTTGGCGTACATTTACATAAAAATCATGCTAAAAATGATTTGATATTTCACTGTTCTGGCTATTGTTGCGATAATTAACAAAATTACTCGACATACATACACTTTACTTGTAAAATGTTATCCATTCCCGACCAGTCAGGTTGCACTGAAAATAGCTGTAATAAATATATATTAGAAAAGTGACTATTTAATTTACCTTTTTATTACTTTCAAAGTTCTCAAAGTAAACATCTTCAGTGACATCTTCTTCCCCCTTCTTTTAAGTCCCAGTTCATATATAGATGAGAAGGCTGCAGCATGGAGTTTATTTATTCTTCAGAGTGCTACGTTGTCTGGAACATGCAGATACACGTGGTGCTCTTTTACCATATGGATTCTGATGTCACTAACATTCATATAGAGGCTCAATTTGAGCCAGTTGCAGTGGAATTATTTATTTCGTTATTGTTGCCCTTGTATCCATGTCCAATGTGTTCATTAACAATAAAGCCCCAGCATAATTCAATGCAAAGAGGGTGAAATTCATCAGTATTGGTTCAGTGCCTCCAAATGTATCAGAATAGTATGCACACTGACGCCAAATAGTCACATTCTGATGAGTTCCATTCTCCTTACTTTGGTCTACTAGCATAGATAAAGGCCTAGTTCCTATGCAATTTAATCCCAGTAACGTATAGCATTTAACTATTCACCATCTGAAGAATGATGTTTTCGCCGATTAGTGCAAAACATTTACTGCCAATCTAAAATTGTGTTGGAATTTGCAAACTTGCATCAATAGTGTCCAATGTAGCCTTAATGTTGGTTATCATATTCTATATACTCAGAAGTGGTTATATTACTGGACTAGTAACCCAGAGGCCTGGACTAAAAATCCATAGGGTAAGATCAACTCCCACCATGACAGTTTGAGAATTTGAATTCAGTTTAAAAAATCTTGAAATTAAATGTTGGTATCAGTAAAAGTGATCTATTGGACTGTTGTTAAAGCGCAACTGATTCACTAATGTCTTTCAGAGAAGGAAACCTAAGGAAATCTATCCTTACCCGGCCTTGCCTGTAAGTGACTCCAGTCTCAACAACGTAGATGCCTTAATTGCCCTCTGAAGTGGCCTCGCCATCCCTCAGTTGTATCAAACTGCTATAACAGATAGAAGGCCAACCACTTCTCATGGCAACAAATGCCAGATCTGCTGGTCACACCGACATCCAGAGAATGAATTTAACCCATACTGGTAAAATAGCATTGAATACTACTGACAATTCCTCTCTTCACCCCCAAATAAGCACGGAATACAAAGCTGCTTGATTTTTGGGACAGATTGTCATTATTTATTTTGCGTACTAGCAGAACTCTTGCAAGTTGAAGGTTATAACAATAAAGTGTTACAGGGTGCAAGTGTGACACAAGACAATATATACTACATGCAAGGCAGTGGGGAAACTGGTCCACTTCAAGTGCTTCACCTTAACGAATTCAGACATCAAATAAATAATAAATTCAACAAAAAATGTAGCACTAAACCAAGGATAAGGGTGTGATGCAAAGGCTGGAAGGAGACTTACTGACATGGTGTCGAAGTACTATGTGACAGCTAAATCAGGAATGGGATTGATACTCCCCATGGAAATGGGATTCACAGTCCAACCCTCCTGACGTCCAGATTGCCCAAATGCAAGAGGAACATATTCGGGGAGGAGCACAAAAAGGGAATGGAATTTCAAAGTCCATGTATTAAAAAACAGAGATTTACAAACCTGGTAAGTACCAGTGCTAGCACTCGCCTGAGTCAGAAGGCCGTGGATTAAATCCCCACTACTCCAAAGGCTTGAGCATATAATCCAGGGTGACACTTTGGTGCAGTAAGAGGGAGTGTCGCACTGTCACATGTGTCATCTTTCACATGTCCTCTCAAGTGGATATAAAAGATTCCATGTTACTATTCAAAGAAGAGCAGGGCGATTCTCCCTCAACCAACATCATTAAAACAGGTTATCTGGCCATTTATCTCATTGCTGTTTGTAGGACCTTGCTGTGTACACATTGTCTGTTGCATTTTCCCGCACTACAATGGTGACAACACTTCAATAGTAGTTTATTTGCTTTCAAGCGCTTTGGGATATCCTAAAAGGAACTATATAAATGTGTTCTTTCCTTTCCTCTATTAGTGAACCAGTTGGCTTTTTACAACAATCTGGTAACTTTCCAGTCATTTTCTGGTGCCAAGCCACAAGTTACCAGATTTATTGAATTCAACTTCACAATTTGAACTCACAACCTCTAGGTTGCTAGCCCAGTAACTTGAACCCTGGGCTACCATATCTGTTGTGTGCAGCGTACATCATGCAAGAGGTGATGACAATGCTTTTGCTATCTCAGTATACAATTGTTATCTGAAGTAGACTTCTCACAGTGCATCATTTATAACAAACTTGAAATTGCAACTCCAAACACGACAATTTGCTGCTGAAAAGGAATTCAAGAAATTATTGCAAATGGTCACTGTGCACAACATTAAACTGTAATTTGGCTATTGACATGATTAGCTGGTAAATTAATTACTAGTTCAAAGAAAGCAAGTGCTCAGGTTCAAAAAATGTTGTTCAAATTGTAGAGAGAAAATTTCTCGACTATGAAAAAAGATGTTCCACGATAAAAAAACTGAGACCCCGTCTGCTCTCTCAGGTGGACGTAAAAGATCCCATGGCACTATTTCGAAGAAGAGCAGGGAAGTTATCCCGGTGCCCTGGCCAATACTTATCCCTCAATCAACATAACAAAAAACCCAGATTATCTAGTCATTATCACAATGCTGTTTATGGGAGCTTGCTGTGCGCAAATTGGCTGCCGCATTTCCCACATGACAACAGTGACCACTCTCCAAAAGTACTTCATTGGCTGTAAAGTGCTTTGAGACGCCCTGTGGTTTTCTTCTACTGTGCTGGGTCAACTGAAAGTTACAACAAAGCAAGATTCCCACGCAGCCTGGGACTGGCTTTTCAAATGTGAAATTTCACGCGTAACTTTGAATGGGCCTTGCAGCCCCTCCCCCACCAAAAAAAAACAATTAGGGAGAACATTGCAGCAGAGCGAAGCAGATACGCACCAATGCCTCCATTGGGTCAGTTATTTTACTGTTTGGATCCAGCACTGTAACAGTTTGGTTTTTTCATGTACCGCTATTGGAGCTAATAATCTGATGTATACTTTGATGATGCACCTGGCTGGAATAACCAAGAAGTATCAGATTTTCCCCTCGAGAGAGAGAGAGAGAGAGAGAGAGGAAAGATTATTTTTTGGGAAAATGGGTTGTACACCACCAATCTGAGACATTCAATGTCATTACCATTGCCGAGTCCTCACCATCAACACAAGGCACAAGTGGGTAATTAGAGATGGGCATTAAATGCTGGCCTTACCAGCGACACCCACATCGTGTGAATGAATAAAGAAAACCTGCATCAGAATTGTCACTTGAATGGTGTTATTGCTGGAAATTAACATGCTTAGGTCTCAAAAGACTTCAGCAGTATTTTTCAACCATATCTCAAAAATAATGTTTTCGCAGAGTAAAGAACTATGATAGTTTGAAGTTTCTTTTGCGAAATGATTCCGATAATACAGAAATCTTCAAACCTCAAATAATAAACCGGGCAGCCGAGAGTCTGCTTTTAAGAATTCTACATCATTCTGCATCTTATGATGTGTATTAGTTGCTTGTGTTATGAAAGTTCACCGTGAATTTATTAACAGCAAAGCAAATGCTAGAACTGAAACTATGATTTCATACCTTCCCCTTGCCAGTACTCTGTCTAGCATTGGAGTTAGAAATAATGCAATTCTTGGGATACCAAAAATGTCAAATTCCACCTTATTTTTCTTCTTTGGTAATTACACATAGATAATTGGTAAATAAACACTTGAAATATATTATGCCTGAAATTCTGGCCTCGCCGGGTCCGTACGGAATACATATGGACCCAGCGAGGCCCCGCAAAAGCCGGTTTTTGGCACGCAATACAATCTGTCAAGTTCTGGCTTGTCAGATCCAACACATCTTCGGGAGAAGGACAGCTTTACTTTTGGAGTGTAGTCACTGTTGTAATGTAGGAAACACGGCAGCCAATTTGCACACAGCAAGCTCCCACAAACAGCAATGTGATGATGAGCAGATAAGCTGTTTTTATATTATGTTGATTGAGAGATAAGTATTGGTCAGGACAGCAGGGATAACTCTGCTGCTGCTCTTCAAAATAGTGCTCTGGGATCTTCAGCCAAGATTTATGCGCTCAAGTTCCTGGAGTGGGACTTGAACCAACAACCTTCTGACTCACAGGCGAGTGTGCTATCCACTGAGCCACTGCTGACACACAAGTAGTTGAGGAAAGCTTTCAACTAACCCATTTTCAGTGGTCAAGTAAGGTTTTTGGTGAGTTGATGAGAAAAGAGAGGAATGCTATAAACAATCCCAGGCACAAACATCTGCAAAGAAAGCTATGTGAGTTTTTCAAAAGTGATAAGGGCACACATATGATGATGTACCTTTGAAAAGGCACTAGTACAATTTTTTCATTATTTTAACATTGGCACAAAGTCAAATTTAGCAGTGTTTGGACAAAGAAAAAAATAATTTAATTGAGCTTTCCAATGCTTTATCTAACCAAACCTTATGCCAATTCTGTTCATGCAGCTCATTTCAAAAGTGGTCAAGGGCTACCACGGTGCCACAACACAACTGACAATCACGGCTGAATTACAGATACATAAGTAGCACATATTTTGTTTTATGGTGACACGAAACCATTGTGGAAACTCAAGTCCATCATTCATCCCCCAACAATGGATTATCTATAGGCATGTGACTAAAAGTCTAGTTAAGCACATCCAAAGTATAAAAGTGTTGCACTTCAAGGCACCTGTAGGAAAAAACATCACAAATACGACAAAATAAACATGATGCTTGAAAACTCATTTCATTTAGTTAGATCTATTAGAGCAGAAAACTGGGCGATCAAATCGTTAAGATTTTTGTTAAAAATTACCAAAATCAATTGGTATGTAACATCTACCAATCAAATTATAAATAATTTTGTGGAGCGGATTTCAGCCTCAATTTTCAATTGTTCACCAACCTAAACAATAAACGGTAACATTTATAACACAAGAACCCCAATAACTATAAAAACAAAATTCTTACTCATGTCGTTGTTTGTCCTGTGCTATAAATCCCAGGAACACATCATTTCAGAGAGGTCTATTTCTGGGCAGGGAGCTCAAGGTTCAATTTAGTCCACTTCGCCATGACATCGAAATTGTGCTTCTGGCTAGAGCCTGTGCTCTGGTTCAGAATCTGGCTGTTTCCAGACAGTACTCAGATCTTGTCATATGTGCTAGACTGCTCTCAGTCCCAAACGCTCAGTGCTTCCAGAACCTACCTGGATGCAAGAGCTCCTACTCAGTGTTTCTCCAGTCCCCTACCACCCAGTCCCCATTGACTTTACCTACACTCGGTATTGCTACGTGCTAGTCCACCCCATTACTCCTTTCCCACTTTCTCTACAGGTCATGCACACCAGCTGCTACCATACCTAAAAGCTCCACTTGCCTGAATGACAACCGACTCCAATAACTCCTTCACCTCCCCACCGCCGACATTCCCAGACATCCAATCTTCTTAGTCTTCAACCTTTCACTGGAGAACTCCCACACAACAGCCTCTACCCCATCCACCCCCCAAGCATTTGATACCCCAGCATCCTCATGAGTGCTGCCTGATGCCAATCACACTCAAAATCCTCCAAGGTCCAAGATAAACAATTCCACCAAATATATAGGAGAGCCACACAGAGACGTCCAAGAGATGAATGAGGGGATGAAAGGCATGCAAGAGGATGGAGCTAGAATTATACACCACAATGAGGAAAGATTGAAAGGGGGCAAGACGAGCTGTCATGATGAGTCAGAGGTTATACTGTCGCAAAGAGGGTGCTGGAGTGTGGAAATGTGGAAAGGGGTGCACATTTCCACTGAAAGACATTTTAACAGGCCTCTGTGCTTGCAGCTTACACGCTTTTTAATCAATTGTTCATGAACTAAAGATATATTTTCTGTATCCATTGAAGGTCGATCAATGAATAAGTACCATAGCTATCCAAGTCTCTGCATGCAATATGGTGGGTACGGTTCTTTACTGACCACCTGATTAGGGAGTGTCTTTTTATAGCAAGAGTCACAAAATATATAACATTTTAGTTTAATATTTTCTTATTACTCTAACAGCATTTAGTGTATTTAAGCAGAATCTTTTGTTTAAACATTTTAATTTCAGAAATTGTATTTAAAAGGCCCCTTCAACTGCAATAATGGTATAGTCCTTCCGGAATCTGCATGGTTTATAAGTGAAGAATCATTTTTGAATTCTCGGTATTTCCCTGAATAATCCGTCTGTTCTTTCAGGATACTCTCCAGTACTTGCCCTACAATAGATAGGAGCACCGTGTAGTTCCCGAGGTTGTTGATTTGCACCTTTTTTGGTATTAGAGTGCCTTTTCACAAGAACACACCCAATTACATAAGCTACTTCCTTCAATCCCTAACCTTGGATGCAATCCAGCTGGATCCAGGACCTTGGCTTTTTTCCCCTGTCCATTCCCCTTTAATATATTTACTTCTTAGAACTGCATCTTGACCTAGAAATTCAATCCAGAGGATATCTGAAGTTTCTTTCTTGAGCATAAACACAAGGAATTCATTTAGAATACTTGTTATTCCTTGATCATAGAATCTTAACAGCACAGCAGGGGACTATTCGGCCCATCGTGCCTTTCCACTTCCCAGATTAGACTGTTGCCTGTTTAAGCCCTTCAGAACCTGACCCCAGCCAAGATTCCTGACTTCCTTATCAGCAGCAGCATCTGTATTTATTGCTTTCTTTAAAGTGTGAAGTGCGCTGTTACTGTCTTTGTAAGGTTCTACACCAATAAGCTATCCACACAGATGTGAGGAGTTAAAACATTTGCAGCAGGATTCTAAACAAACACACGTGTATGCAATTAGCCTCAGCTTGTCCATGTGAAAAGTTTTCAAAATTTTATTTTCCTCAGAAGTATTCTCATAGCAGAAAAAATTACATATTTCAGAAAACTGATTACATGTATCTATCTGGCTTTCCAGCACAGATTTATGCTGTTTGTTCTGAAATTTAAAAAACGAGTAGTTTAAATGAAGATTACCTAAATTTAATGGTTTTAAAAATCATTTCGAAATATAAAGTAACATAGGAGCCTTCCCACGAAATGAGGAGCTATAGTTTACACTTACAAAATTCGAGAATACCACTGACATATGCTGGGACATTCTACAAGCTGCATGTGCTCGGACTACTGAGACACAATTCTATAGATAAATTAACATGAAATATGTAATTTACTGCTACAACTACCTAGGCTTTCTCCAAAGTGGTGCGAGGGAAACATAGAAACATAGAAAATAGGTGCAGGAATAGATCATTCGGCCCTTCGAGCCTGCACCACCATTCAATAAGATCATGGCTGATCATTCACCTCAGTACCCCTTTCCTCCTTTCTCTCCATACACCTTGATCCCTTTAGCCGTAAGGGCCATATCTAACTCCCTCTTGAATATATCCAATGAACTGGCCTCAACAACTCTCTGCGGTAGGGAATTCCACAGGTCAACAACTCTGAGTGAAGAAGTTTCTCCTCATCTCAGTCCTAAACGGCTTACCCCTTATCTTTAGATTATGTCCCCTGGTTCTGGACTTCCCCAACATCAGGAACATTCTTCCTGTATCTAACCTGTCCATTCCTGTCAGAATTTTATATGTTTCTATGAGATCCCCCCTCAACCCTCTAAACTCCAGTGAATACAGGCCCAGTCGATCCAGTCTCTCCTCAGATGTCAGTCCTGCCATTCCAGGAATCAGTCTGGTGAACCTTCACTGCACTCCCTCAATAGCAAGAACGTCCTTCCTCAGATTAGGAGACCAAAATTGAACACAATATTCCAGGTGAGGCCTCACTAGGCCCTGTACAACTGCAGTAAGACCTCCCTGCTCCTATACTCAAATCCCCTAGCTATGAAGACCAACATACCATTTGCCTTCTTCACCACCTGCTGTACCTGCATACCAACTTTCAATGACTGATGCACCATGACAGCCAGGTCTCGTTGCACCTCCCCTTTTCCTAATCTGCCGCCATTCAGATAATATTCTGCCTTCGTGTTTTTGCCCCCAAAGTGGATAACCTCACATTTATCCACATTATACTGCATTTGCCCACTCACCTAACCTGTCCAAGTCACCCTGCAGCCTCTTAGCGTCCTCCTCACAGCTCACACCGCCACCCAGCTTAGTGTCATCTGCAAACTTGGAGATATTACACTCAATTCCTTCATCTAAATCATTAATGTATATTGTAAATAGCTGGAGACAGAGAAACCTTCATCTACCTCCAACATGAATTAAGGTTTTGTGGAAGATATCACAGTCCTAAACATTTTTTTTTTTTTTTTAAAGTCACTGAAGCTCAACCATCTGAAATTCCTCAAGATATAGTAATTGCTCCTAGTCTCCTGCAGCCATTGCACTTTCCATGAAGAATACTAGAGTGAGAAGGCATATTGCAACAATCTCCAGTGAAGAAAATACTTATGCAACCCATATGGTCAAGTCTGTGAACAAATTCCACTTTGGCCACATTCCATTTTTATAAAATCTGGCAAACCTAATCCAGGAGAAGCCCAAATATAAAATGCAAGTCAAAAGTGAGATTTAAACTCAAATTTCCCCAAGTTGCACCTACTCTTATTTGTCCTTTTAAATTTTGTCTGATTACTTCAAACTCAATTTTAATCCTCAGTTGCCTATTCCCTTCGGTTTACTAATTAGGAACAATAAATCCCCTCTTGACAAAAGTTGGTGTGCGGGATGCACCCTAAAGGCACTGCACTTGCCCACTTCTGAGTTGCAAGCTCCATCATCAGTTTAACAAAATATATTTCTAATAGACAAAAGAATCCATAATATATTACCCTACCTCCCCTGCTGAACAAGTTATCAAAATAGGAATGGGGGAAAAAGTTAGGCCAGAAAAATCTCAGCATATGAGAGACACCACTATGTTCTAAAAACTGTTGAGGGGTTAGTATATTAGCAGCACGTGCTAGCATTATTTGGAAAACTAAATTGGCATTAATTTGACGATTTCAAGATAAATCACAAGGACCAAAAACTTGCCATAACAGTGACTATATTAGTACCAGCATCATCCCCTTTCACAAAAAGAAATAACGCTATGCAGAGGCCCAAAATCATTCCACATCTGCACATAACAGAGCAGTTTGCATACAGAAGGGAACAAGATATCACGTATATCAGCAATGCCATCTTCAATGTCCCGAAAGCCACCTGCAGCTGGATGCAAAGCAAACATCTGTTTTCTTTACTAAGTTATTTTCAAGTCACGAACCTTTGGCTAGATTTTCTACCTATTCATAGTCAATGGGTGGAAAATCTAGCCCCATGTCTCTTGGCAAACTTGTGTTGAGCATTCATTAGATTTACTTGGCACTCAGGGGGCGCCCAAAAAGGGCAGCACATCCATCTATCATTGAGAGATGAGGAATCCTCTCCAACCTTTGCTTTCAGGTAAAGATCTTCAGCTTTATGAAAACTCTTTTATGTTCAAAGCTTCAAAATCATTCAAAATTTCCATCTGTACTTTATGGCATATTCATGCAAATGTCAAGGGTAATAGCATATTAAAATGAAATTAATTTTAATGGATTTGCGCCTCAAGGCTTCTTGTGCCATAATGAGACCAAACAGGTGGTGAATAGGATTGGTGCAGACCAACTCCCAAGTCCAGATGAAGTCACATCTTTAGCATATAATGCTTTCAATAAATAAATCTAGAAATCGGATTACCATGAGAGTAACAGTGATTTAACTTGAGGTTTGCTATATAACATCTTGGGAAAACAAAATTTCAACACTTTCAACACAAATCGGATATGGGAAAATGCAAATGAAAAGAAATATTGATTGTTGTTACTGCTGACTTGAAGTTTGGAAAAGAAAATTAAATCTTTTCAACCCATGAATTCTTTGGCACTCTTCGAATTATGTCTTGGCTTGCTTTGCAACATCGGACCACTAAATACTCTACTACATGGATCAATTTTTCAGCCACAATCTTTAGACTAACTATATTGCTCAAATTTTGAACATTGGATATACTTAATAGAATATATATACAAGACAGAATCTTACCTGTCTCATTCTCGGTCTTCCTGGGGAGAACTTCCTTTTGGTAATAGCTGGCTTTCCCATGCCTATTTTTGAAACCATAGGTACAAAAGTTGATGCAGGAATTCCTGAACTTAAAGTGCCTGCAGCTGAAGCGTGCGACACATTCGTCACAGGAGACACCCCCCCAACTGAAAAGGTCACAAGAGAGGAAGAAACTTCGGACTTGCTGTGTGTGTAGTTATTGCCAGTTTCTCCAAACATTTTGACAGTTTTATTTTCAACAGGTGAACTCATCTCTGATGCACTTTCACTGGGAGCTTTTACAGCTTCAAAAACACTGCTACTGAGACATGCTTGGGAAATTTTTTCTTCGCTCTTCTGTGCCACGTTATCCAGTAATAGAATTTCTGGCTGCTCCTTAGTCATTGTAGCCTCTTGTACAAGCTCATTATTTGACATTTCTGGGACAGAAATCTCCATTAGTTCGGTCTTGTTCTCACTGAACTGATGCTCTTCTTTTACTAGCACTGATCCTTCAACAATCTTTTTTACATTTTGTGCCTCCTCAGCCAGTTGAGGTTGCAGTAGTGTTTCAGGCTGGTTTTCAGTCACCTCCATGTCTTGGACTTCTGTTGCTGCTGTTGGACACCCAAGCTGCTGGAGTACCTTTTCAGAGGCTAAGGCCTCCATGGCCTCCTTGGCCTCATGCTCTGTATGTTCAGTTGTATGGATTGCTGCCGAATCTACAAGCATGTAATTAAATGAAAAAAATCGATCATCGAATGTGAATAAATTTATCACTTGAAAATAAAGTTCGGAAATGCATGGTTAAAAGCTAAATTACATGGCAACATAGGAAGCCCTTACATAATTTGCATTCTCTTTTATTAAAAGGTGACGGCAGCTCTTAAAGTCCTATGAACGCTAAACACTGATATTTCTCACATGATGATTGGAAGGTATCGCTCCAATCGAGATTTTATTTAACCTTATTGGTGTAGATGTGTTCAGTGTGGATGGCCCTGGTGGTTCCTTTGATGAAAGTGTATGGTGTGTGGAAGTGCTTCTGTAGGAGGTGCTACAGAAGCATCTCCAAAGAAACGTTTATGGAATAGTGTTGCCCTGCCTTGTTACAAATTGGGGGGAAGTTCTCCATTAGCTGCTAGTGATGGATGTAAAGCTCCTCAGCCCCTGCATGCTCTGAGCTCATGACATCTTATTGTTCAATAACAATTAGTTCTCAAACCAGTAATTCTGGAGCTCTTTGGCAAAGATCTATACACCCTCCATTATGTCTGGGGGCCGGGGTGGGGTGTGACCCAAGCCAAATTTAATTTCACTTTCTATCATTTACTGTCTAAAGGTACAAATGCTGGAATACAAATATTCAAATCCCCAAATCCCCTTGATATGAGGTGGTGGCTATTTCACTTGATAACCGACAGCATGCAACGGCTATTAGCTATTCATCTAAATGGTTTTATACTAACAATATTGTACAGGTAATCAAAGGGAATGTTCAAAATAGAATAGTTAATTTTTTTAAAACTGTGTGACAAACAGGAGCAGGCTATAGTTATACTAAATTTTTTACTTTGGAAGTCCCAGACTAGAATGTAGCATTTTTACTGCCAATGACAGGTTTACCGAGAGGGTTGAATTGGGTGATTTATGGTAGGACTCATACAGAAGAAACACTTAAGTGTGATAGTTCAATTCGGAGATGATAATGCAGTGGTTATGGTACTGAACTAGCAACACTGAGGTCGAGAGTAAAATTTACACCATGACAGGTTAGGAAATTGGATTAAATAAATCTGGCATCAGTTAAAAAAATAATTCACTTTAAATGGGGCCTTGCCAGCACGTCCTACATCCCACAAAGAAGTAAGAGAGCAACAGCCTAGACACTTGAGATTACATGATGCTTTGAAGAAGAGACACACAGTGGAGTTTTGATTGCTACACTGATCTTTAACATGAAGTAGCTGATGGCAACTTTTCTAAAGCCAATAGTAACTGAAACCACTAGCCCAATATCTTATGGATTTTCCTCACACCCACCCCCCAGACAATAGAGCTGAATATTAAATATTTGAATGTACCAGCCAAAATTTACACATGCAGCAGCCATTTCAATCGACTCCTGCTGATATTTTGATGGATTCTGATTAAAAAACAAGCTTTGCATAATTTGCAGGTCTTCTACTTCCTTTCCTTCGGTTTTTCCACACAGTGGAATCCTGTTTTGATGGGGGCATGACTCCATTGACAAGTACGGTATGAATAGCAATCTGTATTTATCCTCTATTACTGTGACTTTATTCCCATTACTGGGGAAAATTAGATAATGAGCTGGTATCAAAGATACCACAAGCTTGCGGTAGTTCTCTATCATTTAGAAAAGGAGTAAAATGAACAACAATCGGGCAGCATGAACTCAGCACTACAAGGTGTATTGTTTATAAAAATGATCCCAAGTAAAATTGGTGGCGAAATTGGAGAGACAAATTTTGATAAGAGGAGTGGATCAAAAGTCAGATAATACCAAAGTGCCACATTTGCTAAACCAGGTCAACATTTTATTTAATGTCTTGCAAATAGCTTAGTGAAATTACTGCATCAAAGTAACATGTCAGCCACTTCATAAAATCTAAGTTCAGTCAATTGGTGGCTGCTGATATGAATTTGGATTTCACAATTAGGTGGTCCTCTGAGGTCTGACAAGAATCACATGAATCAGGAATTACTGGTCTTTGTAAATGCCAATTTCCAATGTTGCAGACAAGGACCTGATAAATAATGTTTTTGAGTTTTAGGACTGAAGGCTGAAGATTACAGTTCCTAATTTACATCAATGACTTGGACTCAGAAACTCAATACAAAATGGTAAAATTTGCAAAAAAAGGCCAAAACTAGGTGTGGCTAGTGAACTCCAAGGAGGAGCCCAGAAATTTCAAAATGTACTGAACAAAATGTGTGACTGCGCATAACAATGGCTGATGAAATTTCATGCAGACAAATGCAAATGACTGCACAAAAGGAAAAGTGGGCAACACATGTTGAATCACCTCAGGATGAAGCTGAAAGAGTCCTCGGGGTCTTAGGAGACATAAAGCTCAACATATCTAACCAACACAAAGCAGCATGAACAGAACCAATAGAATGTTGAACTACATAGGCAAAATAGCAGAATGCAAGTCAGCGGAAGTAATGATCAAACTGTACAGTGCACTGGTCAGACTGCACCTTGAATGCTATGTCCAGTTCTGAATGACAGGATACAACAGAGACAGCACGGAGAAGAGGCATGAACGCTAGGGGTTATGAGAAAAGACTGGAGAATCTTGGGCTTTTCAGCTTGAAAAGGAGAAATCCGAGAGGTAATCTTGTAGAGCTATACAAGATAGTTAAGGGAATGAAAAAACTAAGTGCAAACTTTTAATTTCAATTATATTGAGAAAATAGGGCACGGGGACAAAGGTTCAAATGTGTAAAATACAGATTTAGTACTGATATCATCAGTAAGCATTTCATAAAAACCATGATCAATTTTGATCAAGAGTGCAGGCAAAAATTCTGGAACAGTTTAAGAAACAATTGGATGCATCAACAGGACTGTAGGACCTTTGTGAATGGATATTCAGATTTATTCTTTTTTTTTTTGAAAACCAGTTTAAAATTTATTCCAGCACAAGGAATTAAGGTAAAGGTAATGTGGGATCCACAGCTTAATGACAGTAAGAAAGTACCTTTTTTGAAGTACTTTAATAATATCTAGTCACTGCTGAAAAGCAAAATATATATTACTGCTACTTGGGAAGACTGAATGAGGAGATAAGCTACACACTATTCTGCCAGCCGTCAGCACAGTTCTCACCACAAAAAGGAAAATCAAAATAACTGACAGTTCCTACCGTTTTCATTAGCCACAAAAGTCTGATCTCCCGCAAGGTTAATGTCATTGTCTGGCTGGTGAATGCTCTCTCCTTGTGATAATTGTTCCTCAATAGTCTCATTAATTTCAGTAACACCTACATGTTTTGAAATATCAGTATAAATAGACAAAAGTACAAGCCTAAATGCTACTTTTCAAAACCAGATTCAAATTGAACCTTCTGCTGTGAATGAATCGGATTTCATACAAGAGATCATACTTAAATATGTTGACGTCTATTATTAGCAGCTTCATTAAATATAATTTAAATGTATGCAGCACTTGTGCTCAATAATTAAATATTGATTTAACACTGAATATTAACACTTAGCTGTTATAAAAGCTGAAGAAAATCACTTAATACTGAAAAAAATACTGTTAAATATAAACCTATTTCAGATCATGTAAATATTTAAAATAGTCATCAAACACAAGTTGCTAGGAAAACACCTACAATGAAATGATGAACTTAAATTTGAGGATTAATGCTATATGCTACAACAAAAAGTACAGATTCTAGATTTCAAATTGGCACCTCATTTTCAGATATACCTGCAGCTGCTCGTGGCACGCTCTTCTATGCTCATTGAACCAGGGTTGGTCACCTAGCTTGATGTTGATGGAGAAGGGGATATGCCAGGCCATGAGGATACAGATTGTGGTGGTATACAATTCAGCTGCAGCTTCTGCTACTGATAGCCCACAGCATCTCATGAATGCCCAGTTTGGGCTGCTAGGTCTGTTCTTAATCTATCCCTCTTTAACATGATGGTAGTGTCACCTAACACAATGAAGGGTGCTCTCAATGTGAAGATCAAACTTGGTCTCCACACGAGGACTGTGCTGCAGTCACTTCTGCCAATGTGGTCATGGACAGATACATCTGTGACAAGTAGGCTGGCAAGAACTAGGTCATAAGAACATAAGAAATAGGAGCAGGAGTAGGCCATTTGGCCCCTCAAGTCTGCTCCACTATTCAATAAGATCATGGCTGATCTGAGCTTGGCCTCAACTCCACTTCCCCGCTCGCTCCCCATAATCCTCGACTCCCTCATCATTCAAAAATCTGTATCTCCACCTTAAATATATTCAACGACCCAACCTCCACAGCGCTTTGTGGTAGAGAATTCCAAAGATTCACGACCCTCAGAGAAGAAATTCCTCCTCATCTCAGTTTTAAATGGGCAACCCCTTATTCTGAAACTATGCCCCTTAGTTTTAGATTCCACCATGAGGGGAAACATCTCCTCTGCAACGACCCCATCAAGCCCCCTCAGAATCTTGAATGTTTCAGTAAGATCATCTCTCATTCTTCTAAACTCCAATGAGTATAGGCTCAACCTTTCTTCATAAGACAACCCCTTCATCTCAGGAATCAACCTCATGAATCTTCTCTGAACTGCCTCCAATACAAGTATATCTTTCCTTAAATAAGGAGACCAAAACTGTACGCAGTACTCTAGATGTGGTCTTACCAATGCCCTGTAAAGTTGGAGCAGGACTTCCCTATTTTTAAACTCCATCCCCCTTGCAATAAAGACCAACATTCCATTTGCTTTCCTGATTACTTGCTGTACCTGCAAGCTAACTGTTTGCGTTTCATGTACAAGAACCCCCAGATCCCTCTGTAATGCAGCATTTTGTAACCACTCTCCATTTAAATAATAATTTGCTTTTTTATTTTTCTGACCAAAGTAGATAACCTCACATTTCCCACATTATACTCCATCTGCCAAATGTTTGCCCACTCACTTATCCTGTCTATACCCCTTTGCAGATTTTTTGTGCCATCCTCACAACTTGCTTTCACACCAATCTTTGGCCCCAAGTTTCCACACGCGGCGAAAAAGGCGCCCCTCAGAGCTGGGTGCCTGTTTTTCACACCAAAAACGGCGCCTGAAAAAAAAACGTGATATTCTCGAGCTCCTTGGAGCTCGATGTCTGCTTGGCGCGGCGCACAGGGGCGGAGCCTACCACTCGCGCCGATTTTGTAAGTAGGAGGGGGTGGGTACAATTTAAATGAGTTTTTTTGGTGCCGGCAACCCTGCGCGTGCGCGTTGGAGCGTTCGCGCACGCGCAGTCTGAAGTAAACATTGGCACTCGGCCATTTTAAAAAGTGCTGCAGAAAAAGTGAAAATTTGTTTATTGAACCCTTGCAAAGGCTTGCATTTTAATTTTCTTGATATTTCTGTGTGTGAGGGAGTGCTTTTAGCAGCACTGCTAAATAAATCACCTGCTGAATTAATGTTGGCTCTTTAACCAGTGTTACTGCAGCAACTGTGCATTTTAATTCAGCCTTTACAACTCGTTACCGTTTCAATCTCCACCACTCATTCTGTAATTATAGATAGACTGTGATAAACGGGACACATGCACTTGTTTGAGACTATTCAAATTCTTTGTAGCTGTTCAATTTTTAACATTTTTTAATAAAACCACATTGCCCTTCCATGATCAGCACTGAGGCTTCTTGCTGCTTTCTCCCCCTGCCGTCGGTCAGTCCCGACGGCAAACCGCTGCCTGAAAGGCCTGCCTGAAGCACTTTCACACAGGTAGGAACATGGTTTATTTAATCTTTTCTTTGCTTATAAATTTTTATTCAGGTTGGATTTATTTGTATAATATTTGTATAAGTATAACTAAGGATTTATTGTAGAATTTAATGACTTCCCTTCCCCCCCCCCACCTCATTCCGGACGCCTAATTTGTAACCTGTGCCTGATTTTTTAATGTGTAGACAAGGTTTTTTTCAAGCGTACAAAAGTCTTCACTTGCTCCATTCTAAGTTAGTTTGGAGTATGTTTTCACTGTGGAAACTTTCAAATCAGGCGCCAGTGGCCGGACACGCCCCCTTTTGAAAAAAAAATTCTGTTCAAAAGTGAAACTGTTCTACCTGACTAGAACTGCAGAAAACTTAAATGTGGAGAATTCCGATTTCTAAGACACTCCGTTCTCCACCAGTTGCTCCTAAAAATCAGGAGCAAATCATGTGGAAACTTGGAGCCTGTGTATCAGCAAATTTGGCTACGTTGCAGTCGGTCCCTTCATCCAAGTCATTAATGTAAATTGTAAGTAGTTATGGCCCCAGCACTGATCCCTGTGGCACCCCACTAGTTAGTTTGCCAACCTGAAAATGACCCATTTATCCCAACTCTCTGCTTTCTGTTAGTCAGCCAATCCTCTATCCATGATAATATATTACCCCCAATCCAGTGAGCTTTTATCTTGTGCAGTAACCTTTTATGTGGCACCTTATCGAATGCTTTCTGGAAATGAAAATGCATGACATCTACTGGTTCCCCTTTATCAACCCTGCTTGTTACACCCTCAAAGAACTCCAGCAAATTTGTTAAACATGATTTTCCTTTCATAAATCCATGCTGACTGCTTGATTTTTAAAAAAATGTCCTGCTACTACTTTCTGAATGATGGACTCCAGCATTTTCCCAATGACAGATGTTAGGCTAACTGGTCTATAGTTTCCTGCTTTTGGTCTCCCTCCTTTCTTAAATAGGGGTGTTACATTTGCGGTTTTCCAGTCCGCTGGGATCTCTCCAGAATTAAGGGAATTTTGATGGATGTATTGGTTGTAATCTACGATCTCTGCAGCCACTTCCTTTAAGACCCTAGGATGCAAGCCATCAGGTCCAGGGGACTTGTCCGCCTTTAGTCCCATTATTTTACCGAGTACTACTTCTTTAGTGATAATATTAAGTTCCTCCCTCCCTATAGCCCCCTTGATTATCGACAATTGGGATGTTTTTAGTATCGTCTATCGTGAAGACAAATATTTGTTCAAAGTCTCTGCCATTTACCTGTTTCCCATTATTAATTCCCCAGTCTCATCCTCTAAGGGACCAATGTTTACTTTAGCTACTCACTTCCTTTTTATATACTTGTAGCAGCTCTTACTGTCTATTTTTATATTTCTTGCTAGTTTACTCTCATATACTATCTTCTCTGTCTATCATTTTTTTTAGTCGTCCTTTGCTGGTTTCTAAAAATTTCCCAATCCTCTGGCCTTCCACTGTTCTTCGCAACATTGTATGGCTTTGTTTTCAATTTGATACCATCCTTTACTTCCTTAGTTAGCCAGGGATGGTTCATCCTTCACTTAGCATCTTTTTTTTCTCACTGGAATAAATCTTTGCTGAAAGTTATGAAATATCTCCTTAAACGTTTGCGACTGCTTTTCTGCAGTCTTACCCTTGAATATATTTTCCCAATCCACTTCAGCCAACTCTGCCTTCATAATTCCTTTTATTCAGGATACTAGTTTGAGAGCTAGCTTTCTCACCCTCAAACTGAATTTGAAATTCTACCATGCTATGATCACTCTTCCCAAGAGGATCTGTCACTACAAGATCATTAATTAATCCAGACTCATTACACATTACCAGATCTAAAATAGTCTGCCCCCTGGTTGGTCCCACAACATATTGTTCTAAGAAACCATCTCGCATACACTCTATGAACTCTTCCTCAAGGCTACCTTCGCCAATTTGATTTGCCCAATCAATATGAAGATTAAAATCGCCCATGATTACCTTTCTTACAAGCCTCCAGGTCAGCGGGTTATTCTTAATTAGACAGTATTTTTGGCATATTTTACTAACGTGAACACTTTTCAAAAGAACTCTGCAATGATTCTGTGTAAATGTTCCTAACATTTTTACAGTAATGATACTTTATTGGATATCAAACCCATGAGGTTAGGTGCTGTGAATGTTAGAGCATCTCATTTTCAAGAACTTGCTCAGTGGTCAAGAAAATCTATTGTATAAAGCATGCTTTAAGTCCACTTAAGGAATCAACCTAATAGGGTTAATTTAAGGATCTTTAAACCATTTGAGAGAAAGGCAATCGCCCATATGCAACTGAAATAAAATTTAGCAATGTAAATCTCCCCTCCCCACCTCTCCAACTCTGCTATAACTTGAGGAAAGGGAGCAAAATGGAAGATTATAATCCAGATATTGCAGTGGAGGGGGTAGGAGTTTTAAATCTTGCAAGAGTTCTTAGCTGGCCCCCCCATGACCAATATAAACATGCAAGATGTTGACCAAAGTTTTATGATTGCTGATGAAGCAGGAAAGATAGTTCACTAATGACATAGCCAGGAGGCCAGAACCAGGACATTGGAGAGGAAGACAGAACTAGTTGCATATAAGTACACTGCTATCTAGTCAAATATTTGCATATTGATGTTTTCCAAGATAAAAATATACATAGGAAGAGCATGACTGCTACTCCATTCTTATCCATAAAAACTGAAATGGGATAGCTCTGCCATATGCACATTGTGACCCTCAAAACTGAATTATGAAATAGTCTAATTGAACCGAGCAAAGGTTTTTTTGACAAGATCAAAATTCTGCGGATGCTGGAATCTGAAATAAAAACAGAAAATGCTGGAAATCTCAGCGGGTCAGACAGCATCTATGGAGAGAAAAACAGTTAACGTTTCAGGTCGATGACCCTTCGTCAGAACTGGTGAACGTTCGAAAAGAACAGATTCTTAAGGAGCACTGAAAGGGGGAGGAGACAAAAGTACAAAAGGGAAGGTCTGTGATAGGGTAGAAAGCAGGAGAGATTCAAGAGACAAAAGGGATGATGGGCTGACTTGAAAAAGGTTAGTCTAGATGCGGTAAAATTATCAGCTGCCATTGGAGACAGAGAAAAAAAAAATTACATTAGATCGCGGGGGGTGGGGGGGATAGAAAGCGAGATAAATATGGGCAGAGGTTATGGTCTGAAATTGTTGAACTCGATGTTGAGTCCAGAAGACTGTAAAGTGCCTAAACGAAAAATAAGATGCTGTTCCTCGAGCTTGCGTTGAGCTTCATTGGAACAGTGTAGGAGACCGAGGACAGAGAGGTCAGCGTGGGAGTGGAGTGGAAAATTAAAGTGACAGGCGACCGGAAGCTCAGGGTCACACTTACGGACTGAACGAAGGTGTTCTGCAAAGCGGTCACCCAATCTGCGTTTGGTCTCCCCAATGTAGAGGAGACAGCATTGTGAGCAGCGAATACAGTATACTAAATTCAAAGAAGTACAAGTAAATTGGAGTATTTGGGGCCCTTGATAGTGGGAAGGAGGAAGTAAACGGGCAGGTGTTGCATCTCCTGCGCTTGCAGGGGAAGGCGAAGAGGTGCTGGGGGTGACTGTGGAATGGACCAGGGTGTCGTAGAGGGAGCGGTCCCTTCGGAGTGCTGGGAGGGGAGGGGAAGATGTGATTGGTGTTGGGATCATGTCGGAGGTGGCGGAAATGGCGGAGGATGATCTGTTGAGCGTGGAGGCTGATGGAGTGAAAGATGAGGATAAGGGGAACCCTGTCGTGGTTCTGAGAGGGAGGGGAAAGAGTGAGAGCAGAGGTGCGAGAAATAGAATAGACACAATCGAGAGCCATATTAACCACGGCGGAGGGGAATCCTCGATTGAGGAAATAGGAAGACATGTTAGAGGGATCAGTGTGAAAGGTGGCGTCTTCAGAACAGATGTGACGGAGACGGAGAAACTGGGAGAATGGAATGGTGTCCTTACAGGGAGCAGGGTGGGAGGAAGTGTAGTCCAGGTAGTTGTGGGAGTCAGTGGGCTTAGAGTGGATACTGATCGATAGCCTACCGCCAAAATGGGGACAGAGAAGTCGAGGAAGATAAGAGTCGGAGATGGACCATATGAAGGTGAGGGAAGGGTGGAAATTGGATTCAACATGAATGAAATTTTCTAGTTCAGGGCGAGAGCAGGAAACGGCACCGATACAGTCATCAATGTACCAGAAAAAGAGGTGAGGGAGGCGACCCAATTAGGTCTTCAAAGTATATTCAAAAAGGAGTTAGATGTAGTCCTTACTACTAGGGGGATCAAGGGGTATGGCGAGAAAGCAGGAATGGGGTACTGAAGTTGCATGTTCAGCCATGAACTCATTGAATGGCGGTGCAGGCTCGAAGGGCTGAATGGCCTACTCCTGCACCTATTTTTTATGTTTCTATGTCTAGAACAAAGAATGTTCCACATATACCGCAAAAAGGCAGGCATAGCTTGGACACATGTGGGTTTCCATAGCAACATTGTTAATGTGGAGGAAGTGTGTGGAGTTAAAAGGAGAAGTTGTTCAATGTAAGAATAAGTTCAGCCAGGCGGAGGAGAATGGTGGTGGATGGGGACAGGTTGGGCCTCTGCTCGAGGAAGAAGCGGAGCGCTCTCAGGCCATTCTTGGGGGATTGGAAGTGTAGAGGGATTGGACATCCATTGTGAAAAGGAGATGGTTGGGGCCAGGAAACTGTAAAAAGATTTTTTGAATAGAGATATGCTGTGTCAAACTGAGCAGTGTTAATGTCCTTTTCTAATTCTGAACCCAGTTATTGTGTGGTTTGTGATGATTAACTTGACAATCATCTAATCCATGACTATGTAGTAGCAGTATAATAAAGTGGCTCCAAGTGGGACATGTTCAGCCTTCAATACCTTTGGAGTGTGCCAAGAGTTAAATTGGGGGTTTGTAATTGAGTCCATTTATGTAGGACAACTCGAGCGCTAAATTAGGCTTCACATAAAAATCCTGCATCCCACTCTATTACCTGTATTCCTACAAAATGAAAAGCCATACCGGTCACCTGGCACATTTTAAGATTTTGGAGCTGCTAGTACAGAACATGAGGCTTTCAGAAACTGGGATCCTTTCCAAGGGTAGCTACGTTATATAATTGCTGTTGGAATTTATGCTTTAGATCAACCTTGCTGAAGGAAAGCACAGTCCCAGCTTGGAACCTAAAACAGAAATGTTTAACGTTTTTGGGCAGGGGGCCAAATCTATGTGCCACAATTAACAAGTGGCCACGTATGATTAAATCATTTTGGGTAAAGCAGAATCATGATTAAATGCCATACATAGCACAATCATTTTCTGTTCCAATAAAACATTTCCACAATAATTATAGAAGCATGCTAAAATATTTCCAATATGATCAGATTGTTGGCAATTCTTTACTAAAATTCTTTTATATACAGATAGGCAAAACAACAATCAGGACAGCCATATGCAAAAAAAAACACGATTCCCAATTCATAAAAATTGGTTGGCTTCCAGAATCTCAGGTTCAGGTGGTGCTCTTCTCTCCTGCCCTGACATGCTGCATTGCTATCTGCTATCCTCAGCCATCCTATTTGGTCTCCCCTACTGATGCCTGCTCCTTTTGTTGCCACACCTGTGGCAATTTTCTCCACTCGTAAGATGCACATTTTCAACTTCCTGAGCATAGGGGGGGGGATTAGTGAAAAAAAGCTGTTCCCTCAGAGTCATTTGCAATTTAAGCTTGGCCTAATGGATACACCTCATTGTCATTAGAACTGTGAGGCTCTACTTAAAGTTAGTATGCCTGTAAGGGGGAAGAGTTCTTTGAAAACACAAATTCATACTGAGGAGGTGTGCGTTAACCATAACATGCATATACTTCTCTCGTATCTATAATGGATATTTTTTCACCTAAAAAGGGACTATGATGTTTAAAACAAATTCAAGAGAAAAAAAAGACTTGCATTTGAATGGAGGCCTTCACCACCACAGAACATCCCATAGCAGTTTCTATTCTCCACTGCTAATCGTCTTCTTAAACCCCTCTCCCGTCTCCTCCACCCTCACCTCTAACAACAAGTGTGAGGAGGTCATGGATTTCTTTGTTTCGAAGATTGAGACCATCCGTTCAGCTGCCTCAGCCATTTCCCTTCCCTCTCCCATCCCACCGAGCCAAACTTCCAGTTATATACGTGGACTTGTATTTACTCTGTTCAGCCACCAGAGAGCTCATCCCCTGGAGTCCCAAGAGATTCACAGGTATTTAAGGAGGCTTCACAGGTTGGAGGCGCACTCTGGAGACCTGAATAAAAGACTACGGTCACACTTTACTTTGAGCTCAGTGTTCAGTCTGACTCTTTCTCCATACACAACACTTCCCCCTCCCTGCCCTAGTCCTGAACTCATCTTTCTCCAGTTTCTTTCCGATTTCCCCTCATGACCTCACCGTGCTCATCTTGTCCACAAGACCCACATCCTGCTCCCTCAATCCTATTCCCACCAAAATGACCAACCAACTTCCTTTTCTAGCTCCCATGTTAGCTGACCTTGTTAACGGTTCGCTTTCCTCAGCTACTGTCCCCCCCCCCTCCATTAAATCTGCCTTTATCACCCTCTCCTCAAAATAACAACTCTTGACCCCCTCTGTCCTTGCAAACTACCACCCATCTCCAACCTCCCGTTCCTTTCCAAAGTTCTTGAAGGTGCTGTTGCCTCCCAAATCCATGCCCATCTTTCCCGCTACTCCATGTTTGAATCCTTCCAATCCTGTTTCCGTCCCTGCCACAATTCTGAAATGACTCATCAAAGTCACAAATGACATTCTTTGTGACAGTGACTAATGTAAACTACCCCTTCTCGTCCTTCTTGACTTGTCTGCAGCCTGCACGGTTGACTGCTCCATCCTTCTCCAACGCCTCTCCACCATCGTCCAGCTGGGTGGGACTGCACTCGCCCGATTCCATTCTTATCTAGCTCGTCGTAGCCAGAGATTTGCCTGCTTCTATTCCCATTACCGCATTGTTATCTCTGGTGTCCCCCAAGGATCTATCCTTGGCCCCCTCCTTTTTCTCATTTGCACACTATCCCTTGGTGACATCATCCAAAAACACAGCGTCAGTTTCCACATGTACGCTGACAACATAAAGCTCTATCTCACCACGATTTCTCTCGATCCCTCCATGGTCACTAAATTGTCAGACTGCTTACCGACCTCCAGTTCTGGATGAGCAGAAATTTTCTTCAATTAAATATTGGGAAGACTGAAGCCATTGTTTTCGGTCCCCGCCAGAAACTCTGTTCCCTAGTCACTGACTCCATCCCTCTCCCTAACATCTGTCTGAGGCTGAACCACACTGTTTGCAACCTTGGTGTCATGTTTGAACCTGAAATGAGTTTCCGACCACATATCTGCAGGATAACTAAAACCTCCCATTTCTCCTTCCGTAACATCGCCTATCTCCGCCCGAGCCTCAGCTCATCCGCTGCCGAAACCCTTATCTATGCCTTTGTTACCTCTAGATTTGACTATTCCAACACACTCCTGGCTGGCCTCCCACATTCTACCCTACAAACCTTGTGGTCATCCAAAATTCAGCTGCCCATGTCCTATCTCGCACCAAGCTCTGTTCACCCATCACCCGTGCTCGGTGACCCAGTTTGGTTCCTGTTAAGCAACGCCTCGATTTCAAAATTTTCATCACGGTTTTCAAATCCACCCATGGCCTCGCCCCTCCATATCTCTAATCTCCTCCTTTCCTCTCTGTGTGTGTGTGTCTCTCTCTCTCTCTCTCTCCCCCCCACCCCCAGAGATATATGCGCTCCTCTAATTCTGACGTCATCATATTCGCTCAATAATTGGTGGGCATGCCGTCTGTTGCCTAAGCTCTGGCATTCCCTGCCTAAACCATCTCTTTCCTCCTTTAAGACACTCCTTAAATCCTACCTCTTTAACCAATTATTTGGACATCTGCCCTAATTTCTCCTTTTGTGGCTCCGTCAAATTTTTGGTCTTCTAATATTCCTGTGAAGCGCCTTGGGACGTTTTACTACGTTAAAGGCACTATATATTTACAAGTTGTTGTTTACAGCCAATTAAGTACTTCTGAAGTGCAGTCACTGTGTTAACCTCAAGTTTGAAATCTTATTTAGATATTATCTTTTCCCAGGCAATCTATTTTCACAAGTGGATAAAGAGTAAATTTTCTCATCTGCTGTTAGCAGGGTTTATGTTAATGGCCCGTGACAGATATTTTTGTTTCTGTCCCACCTTCACATTTGTAATGAAAAATATACTGAAAGTAATTTGTTTCACAGCAAGCCTCACAGAAAGCAACGAGTTTTAATTAAAAGTTATTTGAGAGGCAGCTAGAAAGTATGTTGCTGTGCAATGCAGGAGATAAGGGGAAGGACAGCATTATGGTTCCTTATTCGAAAAGGATTAAAAACTCTGCCAACCTGTTTTTTTTTAAATGGCAAATGATGCTAAATGTAAAGAAAAACAAAGATTACAGCAAACACTAAAATTTAGTTCACAGATGTATTTTGGGGACGATATAGAGCTACTGAAGAGCACTCTAGCATGCAACATCAACAGCCCATTTCTAGGAAAACTAAGACAAATATAGCGAGGCTTTGCTCCCAGAGCTAGATGAGACAATTTTGGTCTACAGTTTTATTGCCCAATCTCTCCTTCACACTCTTGTCTCGTGCAGCCTTACTGAATTTGCCTTCTGGCAATATCTTCTTTTGAAGAACTCCCCGTTTATGAAGGCGGAGGCGCAGGGGCATCTCTATTAGCTTCTCATAGAATCATAGAAATTTACAGCACGGATGGAGGCCATTTCGGCCCATCATGTCCGCGCCAAACTACCAAGAGCTATCCAGCCTAATCCCACTTTCCAGCTCTTGGTCCATAACCCTGTAGGTTATGGCACTTTAAGTGCACATCCAAGCTTCTGTGTCCTTGGAAGAAGTGGGAGGGAGTAGATTACCCATGATTCTCTCTACTGACTGCTATTTAGGGAACCCTGTTATTAAGTGCACATGTTGAGTGAGGACAGGATTAGGCTTAGCTGATATCTTTGGGGACAGCCTAATACTGATACTTGGGTGAGCAGAGCCACACACAACAAATGACCACTTGGGTACAGTAATGAAAGGTTAGCAATGCCTGTGGAACTGTATCTAGCAAGAATCAATGTTTTCCGAAGAAGGAAAAGGAACCTCGGGAGAAAACTGGAGGGGAAGGAGAAAACAAAAATCCTGTATTCTATTACAGTATTTAAATACACCAACAAAGTTCACTATTGGCCCATACAGTTATGTGAAAATTAATGTAACAATTTGGTCTGAAGTTTGTGCATCCTTATTGTTGGCAAGGAGGATACTGGAAAAATATAAATTATTTGATTACTCAGAAATCCACAGTATCCATATTCTGGGCAATAGCAACTTTTTACACTCCAGCCAAATGAAGGATTATCCCCCAATAAAAATCAGCTAAATAATACTGGATCAACTGAAAATTGTTATGGTCGACAAGATTACACCATGACTATTTAGGTGCCGCATTGTATCACAATTTTTACAGTCCATCCAGTCAGAAAGATGTTGGGAGAGTGACAAGCTGCACCACGAGCAACAGCCATTCAGATAATAATAATATTTCGCACAAAAAATAGGCAAGATAAATGGAGCTTATAGTCTCATTGACAGCCAACACAGACAGACAGTGCGAGTGCATTCAGTTGCAGGTGTTTCACTGTGTTGGAATGATTGAACTTGTCCAATAGATTCTTTAGCATAGTAAGGATCACATAAAGCTTGTTTCAAGAATATGGTAGGAGCTGATGAGTTTTTAATGTTTGTAGGATGTCTTGCTAATGATAGGTAGGCTCATGATGTTCCGGCCTGTGTTAAAATTGAGTATCATCTCTCAAAATGTACTTTATTAGCATTGAAAAATGCCCAAGTTTAAACCGGAGAAATTCTAGCATGTGAAAAAATGTTGAAGTTGCACTTGGGTATTAATGAGGTAGCTTAGTATCTAAGCAGATTTGATTATGACCTGCATGTCAGTTCTTTAATGACGCTGAACGGCTGGGTAGTACAGTGGACATTGAAGACGTAGGTTCAAATCCAACCCAGACTGATAGGATCTTTGCAGAGCCTTTCATCCTGTTTGAAATTACTTTGGGTAGTCTATACTCAGTTCCTATGAGCATGGGCCCAGTACAAAACTGCTGAAGCTGATCGCTGTAGTACGGTAGCCTGAATTTAACTTCTACACCTGATCTGGGATTGCTCAATGGATGCCCAGAATGCAAAGTGTTCCATTGCCAGCAGCACATTGACTAAAAACAAATGTAAAAGTTACTAAATTGACAGTGTTTAAGAGTCAGCTCCTGAATATAAAGGAGTCCTTTAGCAGAACAGTGGGTTCATGCAAATAGCAATGGGTCCACCCGGCCCCCACTCTCTTCAAAAAACGAGCTAGAAAGAGCAGACTCTAAACAACGTCAAACAAACAATACATTGACACTCCTCCGGGTGTCCACTACCCGTGACAATTCATTTTTATCACCTCATCTACACATTAATTGTAATCCCAGCATAGTAACACTCGGGATGCTTAAAAAATTAACTGGAGGGCCTCTCACGGCAATATGTAGCTATGGCAAAGGATGGTGGCAAATTCTCCAAGACAGAAAAAGACTGCTCTCACTACATGGCAGACATTCTCTATGAAGCTCGTTTGCTAGGTGAAGGTAATAACATGAACCAGTAATCTACACTGGGAAGTTGATAGTCTAACAGTGTTCTGTGATTTAAATCAAAGTTATGTGGAGGCTGGAGCTTCTGTAAATTCAGAACAATTCATGGTCTGGAAAATGAATGCTTTCAACACTCTCTTTAAAATAATTCCCCAATCTTATCAATCACAGCCTTCCATTAGCCATTAGATTTATGCATGACAAAATTGATTCTAACTAGCATTTACAGTGACTTACTAGAAATTGCATGTTTGATGACCTTTTCGCATCTGCCATTCTTGCCCTTTGGCTATACTTAAGACTACTCTCTTGGTTGGGGGGATGTAAATTTGTTGAAGAATGAAACACAACTGTGTTTCAGCTAGAACTTTGATGAAGTCAAAAGTAGGACAATTTTTTAAAATTCCAATGTAGTTCACCAATGCTTTAGCAGTTATTGTTTGAGTAGCCTGGCCACTAGAAGAACTTTGTTGTTAGTAGTTCTACTAAGACATATCCAGGGAAATAATAGTCTTTACTCCAGTTCCAATACGCAGTAAGTAAAATGTTATTAAACTTTAATGTTTAAAATGTCTTTATATTCTTACCTGTAGCAGTTTCTTGAATGGAGTCATTATCACAGGAATGAATATTTTCCATTGCAGTTTCTGTTTCTTTACACATTGTACAGATGTAGCATTCTTTTAGCGAAATGTCCTCAGTATTTTCCAAAGATTTGTCACATTCTATGTGAATCCATCTAGAGACCAGATAAGAAACACAGTTGTATGCTTTCAATAAGCACAAAATCAAACACAGTGAGTCACAGCTACAGTGATGAACCTTCAAGTTTGCGGAGGCACAAAGATCATAATGCCCCCAGAATCACTCACTGAACTGTTCTTCTGAGTCAGCCACTCTCAGTTGGGCGCATGATAAGGGCATTACAATTAGCCTCATGGGTTTTGGGATATAAGTAGGAAAATCAGACAGGGCTTCCTTCTTGCTTTCCAGCAATCATAGAAATTCATGACACAGGAGGCCAAAAAAAGAGCCATCCAGCCTAATCCCACTTTCCAGCTCTTGGTTCGTAGCCCTGTAGGTTATGGCACGTCAACATAAGAACATAAGAAATAGGAGCAGGAGTAGGCCACCTGGCCCCTCGAGCCCGCTCTGGCATTTAATAAGATCATGGCTGATCTGATAATGGATTCAGCTCCATTTCCCTGTTCGCTCTCCATAACCTTTTATTCCCTTATCGCTCAAAAATCTATCCATCTATCTTCGCCTTAAATATATTCAATGACCCAGTCTCCACAGCTCTCTGGGACAGAGAATTCCATAGATTTCAAGTGATTATCCAAGTACTTTTTGAATACAATTAGGGTTTCTGCCTCGACCACCCTTTCAGGCAGTGCGTTCCAGACCCCCACCACTCTCTGGGTGAAAAAAGTTCTCAACTCCCCTTTAATCCTTCTATCAATTACTTCAAATCTATGCCCTCTAGTTATTGACTTCTCTGCTATGGGAAAAAGGTCCTTCCTATCCAATCTATCTCGGCCACTCAATTTTATATACCTCAATGAAATCTCCCCTCAGCCTCCTCTGTTCCAAGGTAAACAACCCAACCTATTTGATTGTTCCTCCTTGTTAAAATTCTCCAGTTCTGGCAACATCCTCATAAATCTCCTCTGTATCCTCTCGAGTGCAATCACATCATTCCTGTAATGTCATGACCAGTAGTGGATGCAGTACTCTAGCTGTGGTTTAACTAGTTTTTTTCCCCCCCGTGTGTGACTCGATGTCAAGAACAGGATCTGTTTCAGCTGTGATGTTCCCCAGTCAAATATTTTGCCAGCACTCACTGTTGAGCCTCACACAATGGCCATTTTGGCAAGATACTGGAAAGCATCCATAAAACCATACCATTTTGGGGGAAGTGGGGGGGGACTGAATGAAAATAAAATGGTAATAAAAAAGGAAATAAATGGTGCAGTTAAATGAAGAAACACTGGAAAATTACAAAAAAGAACAAATGAACATCGAATCAAAACGGACAATAAATTTAGCTTTCCAAGCTTCTAATCAAGTCAACTTGCACTCGGGTCCAAAAGTCTTGGTTACAAATTTACTGCTCTGCAGCATATTATGAATGAAAAACTTGTATAACAGAGTTCAATGCAGCCTTTAATTATATAATTGTAAATACTGCACTTCAGTCAAATGATTAACAAGAAAAACCTTAAATGGAATCAGTAGATGTATGCTCTGGCTCACTCTTAGTGGCAGGCTAACCGTAGCACTGGCAGAACCCAGGCAATATATCAACAGTCCAATCACTCAACCTGGAAATAGTGTTTGCTACAAGTTATTGTTTGTGGCGGTGAGGGGGGGGGGGGCGGGGGGAAAGGTGGAACGTAGACAAGGAAGCATTGATTTTAACAGCCAAAAAAAGCCATTGTTCTGGTTTATTTCTAACATGGATGGACTGAGGTGACTACTTCTGTCCACCTACAAATCAGTCCCCAAGGCTCGTTTCCAACTGGCTCTCAGTAAATGATCGATGCCAGTGTGAAGATGGTCAAAAACAGTCAAATGGAAACATAGAAAATAGGTGCAGTAGGCAGCCATTCGGCCCTTCGGGCCTGCACCACCATTCAATAAGATCATGGCTGATCATTCACCTCCGTACCCCTTTCCTGCTTTCTCTCCATACCCCTTGATCCCTTTAGCCGTAAGGGCCATATCCAACTCGCTCTTCAATATATCCAAGGAACTGGCATCAACTCCTCTCTGCGGAAGAGAATTCCACAGGTTAACAACTCAGTGAAGAAGTTTCTCCTCATCTCAGTCCTAAATGGCTTACCCCTTATCCTTAGACTGTGATCCCTGGTTCTGGACTTCCCCAACATCGGGAACATTCTTCCTGCATCTAACCTGTCCAGTCCCATCAGAATTTTGTGTTTCTATGAGATCCCCTCTCATTCTTCTAAACTCCAGTGAATACAGGTCCAGTTGATCTAGTCTCTCCTCATATGTCAGTCCTGCCAACCCAGTATTCAGTCTGGTGAACCTTCGCTGCACTCTCTCAATAGCAAGAATGTCCTTCCTCAGATTAGGAGACCAAAACTGAACACAATATTCCAGGTGAGGCCTCACTAAGGCTATGTACAGCTGCAGTAAGACCTCCCTGCTCCTATACTCAAATCCCCTAGATATGAAGGCCAACATGCCATTTATCTTCTTCACCGCCTGCCTACCTTCAATGACTGATGTACCATGACACCCAGGTCTCATTGCACCTCCCCTTTTCCTCATCTGCCGCCATTCAGATAATATTCTGCCTTCATGTTTTTGCCACCAAAGTGGATAACTTCACATTTATCCACATTATACTACATCTGCCATGCATTTGCCCACTCACCTAACCGGTCCAAGTCACCCTGCAGCCTCTTAGCATCCTCCTCACAGCTCACACCGCCACCCAGCTTAGTGTCATCTGCAAACTTGGAGATATTACTTTCAATTCCTTCATCTAAATCATTAATGTATATTGTAAAGAGCTGGGGTCCCAGCACTGAGCCCTGCGGCACACCACTAGTCACTGCCTGCCATTCTGAAAAGGACCCGTTTATCCCGACTCTCTGCTTCCTGACTGCCAACCAGTTCTCTATCCCCATCAATATATTACCCCCAATACCCCTATACGCTTTCATTTTGCACACCAATCTCTTGTGCGGGACCTTGTCAAAAGCCTTTTGAAAGTCCAAATACACCACATCCACTGGTTCTCCCTTGTCCACTCTCCTAGTTACATCCTCAAAAAATTCTACAAGATTTGTCAAGCATGATTTCCCTTTCATAAATCTATGCTGACTTGGACCGATCCTGTCATTGCTTTCCAAATGCGCTGCTATTTCATCTTTAATAACTGATTCCAACATTTTCCACACTACTGATGTCAGGCTAACTGGTCTATAATTACCCGCTTTCTCTCTCCCTCCTTTTTTCACAAGTGGTGTTACATTAGCTACCCTCCAGTCCATAGGAACTGATCCAGAGTCGATAGACTGTTGGAAAATGATCACCAATGCATCCACTATTTCTAGGGCCACTTCCTTAAGTACTCTGTGATGCAGACGATCAGGCCCTGGGGATTTATTGGCCTTCAATCCCATCAATTTCCCCAACACAATTTCCTGACTAATAAGAATTTCCTTCAGTTCCTCCTTCTCACTCGACCCTCGGTCCCCTCGTATTTTCGGAAAGTTATTTGTGTCTTCCTTTGTGAGGACAGAACCAAAGTATTTGTTCAATTGGTCTGCCATTTCTTTGTTCCTCATTATAAATTCACCTGATTCTGACTGCAAGGGACCTACGTTTGTCTTCACTAATCTTTTTCTCTTCACATATCTATAGAAGCTTTTGCAGTCCGTTTTTATTTTCACAGCAAGCTTCCTCTCATACTCTATTTTCCCCCTCCTAATTAAACCCTTTGTCCTCCTCTGCTGAATTCTAAATTTCTCCCAGTCCTCAGGTTTACTGTTTTTTCTGGCCAATTTATATGCCTCTTCCGTGAATTTAACACTAACCCTAATTTCCCTTGTTAGCCACGGTTGAGCCACCTTCCCCGTTTTATTTTTACTTCAGACAGGGATGTAGAATTGTTGAAGTTCATCCATGTGATCTTTAAATGTTTGCCATTGCCTATCTACCATCAACCCTTTAAGTATCATTCGCCAGTCTATTCCAGCCAATTCACGTCTCAAACCATCGAAAATACCTTTCCTTAAGTTCAGGACCCTAGTCTCTGAATTAACTGTGTCACTCTCAATCTTAATAAATGGAGGGGTTCAACGATTTAAAAAACAGTTTTTTTCATATTAGTAAAACAATTCTCCAGGTGACACAGAGCAGGCAAGCATATAACCTGATTACATACAAAACACATTTCTCTTTTAAATGAGCAGCTCACTGAATGTACCTATTTCTGTTGAAAGTTGTTTAACGCTCAAGTGAAATACCTGCTGACAATTGGAAGAACCAGACTCCATTCCAAATGGGATAAAAATCCAAGTTCAAACCTACTGTTTCCTGAAACTTCAGTGTGTTATACTGAGGCAAAGATAAGCTACAAGAGCATTCTCCCCAACTTGGGTGGGGATGTGCACTTTCACCACAACCAAAACTGAAAGAACGGCCAGCACTACAATATGCTGGTGAAGAGTTAATGACTAATCATTAACACGAGGTGCCTCCATCCTATTAGTTCAATGATGAAGCCCCACTAAAAGGATCGTTACAGGAGTTATCCAAAGAATAATGAAATATCAATCAACATGGCAATAAAAGCACAACATCTGGCTTTATTGTCTCCAGACAGCAGCTGTTTCCCTTTAATAGTTAAGCCAAGACATTCACATTACAGAAATGGTTACATTTATGAATCCTGTTTGAATCTTGGGTGGGGGTGTGCAGACACTTAATGGAAAGAAATGATAGAAGCAAAGAAAGTCCCTGATGTACAAGGAAGGAAAAAAGGAGAGAAAATCGAAAAATGGAAACAGATCCTGCAAGTCAGAAATGGAGAATAACTGAAAATTTGAGGGCTTCACCCGATACCTTTCTTGAGCCCAATGCAAAACGAGCTCTTGCCGGAATGCAGCTTGATGCTCTCAGTATCAGGTGATGGGAGTGCTGCCCAGAGGTCAAACAAAAACCATCATTACTGTAATTAGCTCACTGAATTGACAGCAAGCTTCTTGTGTTTGGCGGTCTTTGGATAACAACTTCGGCTTCAAACTACGAATCACGCTGATATATTAAAGTAAAAAGTAGACAGTAGCAGAAAATCAATACAATAGATTTCACCGAGAACAGGATGTTTAAATTCCACCTCCTTGAACATATATATATATTAAAAAAATATACTACACATCAACTTCCTTCATAATACAAAACATGGACCAGAATCCATTAACATTTGACTTATAGGTGAAGTTAAGGGTATCTTGATCGGCTCAGAAACATTTTTAAAAACTGGTAAAAAGTAACCAAATATAACTCTCTGCCAGGATAAGAGACTGCCAGTGCATCCCTGTGGGTATTCCTGTCAGCACAAGTTGAGAACTGCTGATGCTGCCACAGTACAATTTTAAATTCAAAACATATGTATTTGAGTACAACCAATATCAACACCAAATAAAAACAGAAAATGCTGTAAATATTCAGCAGGTCAGGCAGCATCTATGGAGAGGGAAACAGAGTTAACGTTTCAGGTTGATGTCCTTTTATCAGAACTGGAAAAGGTTAGAGATGCAACAGGTTTTAAGTAAGTACAGGGGCAGGGAAAGGGGGGAGGGGAGGAAAGAACCAATATAAAACACTTCTGATTTTGAATTATCTACATGCAGGTAGATTTTTCGAACCAGTCCATTATTAAATGCTCCAGCTACTCAACACTACTGAACTCAATGATATACAGATGGACAAGGCCAGCTGAGCAGGCAATACTTAAAGCAGCAAACAATAAATGGATGGTCATAATGTGAAGGAAAAGGACAGAATGGGAACAGAAAGAATCAAAATAAAGTAACATATGCTAGTGGCCACCTTTTATGACGCTGGGGTTCGCACACCCGAGTCAGCGTAATCTCCTTACCTTTTGCATATCTGACAATACCGCAGATCCTTCTGGGAGTCTTGATGGCAGGTCTTGCCACAGAATGGGCAGGACAGGCTGAGGTCTTGCTGCTGGTAACAACTAGCACAAAGTGAACAATTGTGGTGCCAAAGAGTGCTGGTCCGTGTGCCACAGTCAACACATACCCTGCAATTCTGAAGTAATAAAGGTGAGAGTTAAACTATTATATCTGTGAAGTACAACAAAAATATACAACCAAATAATGTAAGCCAATTAACGATCCAATCTGACAAGGCGGTTTACAAATTAGGAAACAAAAACTAGAAATACTGGAAATCTGAAACAAAAACAGTAAATTATACAAGTACACAAAGCAGTCAGCATCTGTAAACGGAAAATACAAGTTTTTTTTTACAGATGCTGGCTAATCGGTTATTTTATTTCCAGCAATTTCTGCTATTGTTTAAGGTGACTTATGCAACCGCAGGAATTATCTGACTTCCATGTATTTTCCAAAGGATTTTGTTGGAAGAAAAGCTTTTCTCATGTGCGTAGAAATCAGAATGTGGCAACTTGTTATCTGGTGCCATTGGCTTCCACATAACTACTACTTGTAGATTTGCAGTCTTGTGAACACTGAAGAGTTCTTGGGATTGGTTTGTTGATTACATTGGGGATTGAATTGGTGAAAAAAATGATGGATGTAAAGATAGGCAAGTCAGTATAAGAAACAGTCAGGAACGTTGTTAGGAAAGAATCAATCAGGAGCTGGGCCTAGTGTTGAGAGGCCAGAAGGTTGTTATTTGAAATCTGGACAATAATGGAAATGAAGAGAATGAGGAATGAAGAAATACCCTTCAGTCTGTCCATCTCATCCAATCCTTTAGGTCCCCATTTGAAATCTACAGAGACCATTTTTCTCCCATTCTGGCCTGCTGACAAGTCTGTATTCATGTACTGAACACTAAGAACAGCATTCACTGCGCTAAGTGGCAGTCTATTCCATAATGATCAAAACCGGTGTAGCGTTTTAAGCTTTGATATACAATGAGCAATGTCTTGCAATTTAATTTTTGTTTTTGTGTAGGTGGAGGGAGAGGTTAATATTTGAACTTGTATATTGGTGCGAGAAAGTGACCAAAAACTTCTTCCATCTTCGAAACCCAATGCCAGCATCAAAAGCTCACAGGTTAGTGTCAAAGTAACATTCTGGTTCCATAGCACCCCACCCCACTATTTTCTACTTTCCATTTCAGTCATGCTTAGTTGCCCCCTGAGCCAGATTGCCATTTAGTGCCAAATTGTCAAATTACAAGCAATTTTGTGATGTAGACTTGCACCCAAGTCGAATTGTTAACTGGCTAAAGTTTTACTTGTACAGCATGCTTCAGACCTATTGCTGACAGGAGGCACATTTCAGAGGGCTATATGGGGAACTGCAGGCACAAACTCACATTGCTTCTGGGGACAAGGCTCGCTGGTGTGATGCTGCAGTGATTGACAGGTGCTCCTGTGTTTACAGCATATGCCAAAAACTATTACTGAAGCACTGTACCTGAAAATTGGAGGAAAAAATAACACTGACAGAGACATGAGCAGGAGACATGAAAGGAAGGCCAGTTTCAGACTAAAGGTATACCTACAGTAAGTATTGTTAGCACTTCTGAAGATTTCAACACCCCAAATCAAAAATAGACTACAATTTCATTTATTCCATAAACTAAGCAAAATTCTATTAATATGCGGTTATTGTTCTTTTATAAGTAGTCAATCATTTGTGCAAATCTTACATTGAGAAAAAGGATCCTGTGTTTTGAGAGCTAGAAATGTTTTTAGTATTCAGGTTAAAAAGAAAAAAGGCTAGTAATGTGCGCACATTGGTTCTCTTAATAAAACAGCACTAATCACAGAGCAGTGGGGCCATGGTTGCAAACCAACAGTCCCCATGCTGAGTTGCCAATCTTAGCAAGATCATCATCAGATACAAACACGTGAACACCATCTGTTCGCCCAAATGGTGTAAGAACATAGTTGGTGAAATGCACAACTCCTACCAGCTAAATTATAACAATACAAACAAGGTGCATTTTTTTTTGTAAAATTGAGAACTCAAGGCCCAAAGTGCAGGCATCACCAAGGCTAAATAAAAAAAGAACGTGAAGCAAATCAGGAAGAGCTGACATCAAGCTTGCGTTTTTCAAAACCTGAAGGTTACAATGGAGGGGGAGGGGGAGGGGGAGGGGGAGGGGGAGGGGGAGGGGGAGGGGGAGGGGGAGGGGGAGGGGGAGGGGGAGGGGGAGGGGGAGGGGGAGGGGGAGGGGGAGGGGGAGGGGGAGGGGGGACTGATTACAGGAACAAGAGTTTCCACTGATTTGATGTCAAGTGAATAAATAAGCCCAAGTAGGAGACCAGGTTTGATTTCTCCATCAGTCTTCTTGCTGGCCTCCCCAGCTCTACCTGTACAAACTGCAACTCGTGCAAAACTCTACCAGCCCATATTCTACCATGTATACCCATCACCTCTGTCCGTGCCAACCTTCATTGTCTCCATCTTTTAGTGCACGAACTTCATACTTCTAACATGGTAATGCTCTTCTTTACCTCCACAAACCTCCCTGGCCCTAATTCCCAGCTTGCACCCTTGGATTCCCATATGGTGGCAGAGTCTTCAGAATTTTCTTCCTAAACTTCTCTGCCTCTATCTTTTTCCAGCCTCAAACATCTCCTCAAAATTGATCTCTTTGACTATGCCTTCAGTCACTTCCCCAACTTCTCTCATATTTTCCTGCTTGGTGTCTACTGCCCTCCCCACAATCACCTTGGGACACTTTGTGATGGACACTATATAAATGTAAGTTGTTATTGTAGAAGATTGAGACATGAGTCTTGATTTCAACACCGAGAGGTTGTTGGGAGGAGGAAAAGCAGATAGTTCAACAGCAATGTTCCCTGTAATTTTTCTTGGCGCCATGTGGCTCCTTAGCTGCGCGGGCCATTCAAAATACCACACATGCACGGTTTTAACATTGAAAAGACGGCTGTGCGGGATCCCTACGTTGGTCAGCAGCATTTGAAGGAATATAGTACTCAAGGACGTTTGTTCTAGAGTCATTAACCAGCTCACAGTCCTGCCTAGAAACCCATTCCCAGACCCTTGTGCTGTGGCAAATATTGTACGAGCACATTCAGTGCTGACAAATGGCTTTAAGCTCGCAACACACCCCAAGGAGCAAGGAACAGGTTGGGCCAGCAGGAGAATGCGTCAGAGGCAGATATGAGCTAAAAAGCAAGGAGCACGTTTATCGTGCCAGAAACAGGTTTCTACCAGCAGCCTCAAAGGTAAAACTTAATGGACTGTTTGTTTTAAAAAACAGGTGGAGGACAATTTTATGGGTAAGTTAAAATATATTTTGCTAAGTTAAAAAAAATGATTACATCTTATAGATTACAGCTTTCGCTGGGCATTCTGAAGAGGCTGAGGCAGAAGAGTGGTGGCCAAAATGTCGGTGACAAACAGGAAGTGGACCACGATTACACCAAATTTCCACACATTTTTCAACAGCTCTCTCCTTTTATCAACTTTGCCAAGTACTTGGGAGAAGAATCTTACAAAATCTATTGAGTCATTCAATTTTCCACTGATTCAGAAATTTAGCAGATTAAGAAATTATCACTAGGGACATGAAATTTAAACAGCTGAAGCATGCAGCATAAAAACGATGGTGTTGTACCGTTAAGTTTTAGTCCCGGGTGGGAACACTGCCTAGTGAGCGGCCGAACCGTTCGCGGGGGACAGTGGGGGAAACCCAGCCCATTTTAAGGGTCAGACCTAGCTAGTATGCAGCTGACCAACTTCACGATCAAAGTGGCTTGGAAGTCAGTGGGAAACAGTGCCTGGCCATTAAAACCGGACCAGAGGGAACGGCCTCCAGCCCCAGTATATTTTCAGGTGGGTGCGGGAGTCTGACAGGGCTTACGGTTGGGAAGGGAAGGTCCAAGGTTTCATTGAGGGGCCCTAAGGAGTACTCCTGCTCCTCCTGGCTCACAAAGAAAGGATCTACTTCCTGACAGCTTTGGCCTGGCTGGGAAGCCACCATTTCTCCCGGCTCAGGCCTCAGATTTGATATTGCAGTTGGGCCCCGATGACGCCACTGGAACTCAATCTACATATTTAAACAGGGACCTTGCTAGCTTTGAGCAGCTCTCCTTGCCATCAGTGGGGGTGACTGTTTTCAGAAATCTCAAGCATTTTTTGATTTTTGTTGCATCAGATTGCAATGTTAACAATCCAAATGAGTAGAAAGATGTTAGCAGATTATCACTCACTTTACACCTCCAGCCATTTGTAGGTATTGACTCTATTGCTGGTTGGAGACAAAACGTGTGATAGCCTTTGTCACAGATGTCACAAACCAACATTTTGCTGTCATCACCTGGATGCCTGAAAGGATACAAAACGATAGAATTAAAAACGCCCTTTTTGTAAAAATCGAACTGTCAGTATGATTTCAAGCCTTAGAGTACTCTGATCTTCAAACCCTCACAGATGACGAGGCAGACCAAACCAATTTTGTGCTGTATATTTACCTCACAGCACTGCCACCGACAACAACCCCAACTTCAGATTATGCGCTAAAAGATAATCAGAGCCCCTTCCTAACAAGGTTATATTCGCCATTGCCTCTGGAGGTAGTGGGCACCACCTTTTCTTGCACTATTCCACACAGGCCTGCATTGTGGTTTTCTGGTTGCTAGCCTGTACATGCCTCTGCCAGCCATTGGGAGAGGAACAGAAGTAAGCAAATATAAAACGTGAACTGTGACTTAAAAACTGTGCACGCGCGATGGATTCCCTATTTTCCACAATTGAAGAATCTGCTTTGCAACATAAAAAAGTGGAGTACTCCACAGACCTAGGTCCCACATGCAATATTGCAGAACCATTTGCTGAAATATGCACAGGGTTACTTATGCTACACATTTGCAACGAAACAGGTAAAGTATCAACATCATCCACGGATTAAAACAAAATAAATCAAAAACTGATTTATGATAAATAAGCTATCCCAGTCTTAGTATGGCATCTGAGAAATCTAAACTTTTCCCTGAAAACGCAAGCTTTCTCAACTGCAAATGGAATCTGCCCTAGACTCGCGTCCTTTTTAAAAAAAGACTTTGAGCTTTAGTATGAACACATAATTCTAAAAGACAAACAAAGGAATGAAAGCCTGCAGCAAAGTTGCTATTTTCACCAAAACTCCATCTGAGGTGAACATTCTTCAGTGAAAACAGACAAGGCCACACAAACAAAGCACTGCACTTTTATGCTTGTATTTTAAGCAATGTCACAAATTATGATCACGGGAATTGAGGACAAACCGCCCTGCATTCCCATTGTCTGCAGATCAGTACTTATTGACTGCAACGTGGCGAAGTGGAGAAGCTCTGTAGCTGCAGATAACAAACAATCTTCTACATGGCATGTCATTTGAGTTTCAATGAATACAGAAGGGACTCAATATTAAAATAAAGTTATATATTTTCTTTTGTACTGAGTTCAAGAAACTTTACTAAAATATTTTAAATCAAGGACTTCAGTAAAATAATTTTTCTTCAATTTTACATACAATTTATATTTTCCTACAGTTGCAACATTTTATTTGCAACTGAGAACTAATTGGTTCCCTTACCCCACGTTTTACTTCAATTGCCATTTTATGATGTGATCCATATTACACAAATCTTGCACTGAAAAAGTATAGCCATCTTAATCCTTAATAACTTGCACCCACATAAAAAGGAAGTGTCCAACGTGGAATTTACCTGCAGGTCTGGCAGATTTTGCATTCTGGGCACTGCCACCCAGCCCGTTTCAAAGGGGTCACAATTATGTCTAGGCATGCTCCATGATAATGCTGTCCACAGCTAGTGCAGAAAAGCTGGTCTAAAAGTTCTCCCGGGCTATCACAAACAGCACAATTTGCTTCTTCCTTGGCTGAAGAATATTAACAAAATATTAACAAAAATTACTTGAGTGCCATTTAAAAACAAAATGAGCTGAAACAACAGGAAGTTGAGATCACTTCCATTCCAGTGGTTACCTGTTACGCTCAAATCATGAACAAGGAAGTATACGAGTCCCTGCATTTTAATAAATGCAACCACCTCAGAACTCGACAACTTCTTCCTCCTCAATACATTAAAAGAGCAAGTCACAAGGTGCTTATCTCTCAACTTTAGTTGGACAATGTGTGTAGGTTCACAGATCAGCTTCCAGACAATATATTATGCAGCAGTGAACATAGAATCATATAAAATTACGACACAGGAGGCGGCCATTCAGCCCATCGTATCCGTGCCAGTCGAAAAAGAATTTCCCAGCCTAATCCCACCTTCTAGCACTGGGTCCATAGCCCTGTACGTTACGGCTCTTTGTGCCCATCCAAGTGCACCTTTCAAATGTGATTAGGGTTTCTGCCTCTACCACCCTTTCAGGCAGTGAGTTCCAGACTCCCACCATTCCTTCCGAGTGAATAAATGTTTCCTCATCTCCCCTCTAAGCCTTCCACCAACTACTTTAAATCTGTGCCCCCTGGCTGTTGAACCCTCTGCTAAGGGAAATAGGTCCTTCCTATCCACTCTATCTAGGCCCCATATAATTTAAAACACCTCAATTAAATCCCCCCTCAGCCTCCTCCGTTCCAAGGAACACAACCTCAGCCTGTACAATCTTTCCTCATAACTAAACTTTTCCAGTCCTGGCAACATCCTCATAAATCTCCTGTGCAATCACATCCTTCCTATAATGTGGTGACCAGAACTGCACACAGTACTCAAGCTGTGGCCTAACTAGTGTTGTATACGGTTCTAGCATAACTTTCCTGCTCTTGTATTCTATACCTCGGCTAATAAAGGAAAGCATTCTGTATGCCTTTTTAACTACCTTATCGACCTATCCTGCTACCTTTAAGGATCTGTGGAAATAGACTCCAAGGTCCCTCTGTTCCTCCACACCTCTCAGTACACTCCCATTTATTATGTACTCCCTTGCCCTGTTGCTCCTCCCCAAATGCATTACCTCACACTTTTCCGGATTGAATTTCATTTGCCACTTTTCTGCCCAACTGACCAGTTCATCGATATCTTCCTGCAGTCTAGAGTTTTGCTTCTCACTGTCAACCACACAGCCAATTTTTGTATCATCTGCAAATGTTTTTATCATGCCTCCTACATTTAAGTCTAAATCATTAATATATACTACAAAAAAGGTCCAAGTACTGAGTCCTGTGGAATACAAAAACTCTTCTCAACCATTACCCTTTGCTTCCTGAGCCAATTTTGTATCCAATTTGCCACTCTCCCTTGGATCCCATAGGCTTTTACTTTTTTGATCAGCCTACCATCGACCAAGAAATAAGATACTATCTTTCGCCTGGTGGCTGAGGATATATGCATCACCTACATTTGTATAACATTATAGGACTTATATAGCGCCTTTCACGATCACTGGATGTCTCAAAGCGCTTTACAGCCAATGAAGTACTGTTGTAATGTGGGAAATGCAGCAATCAATTTGCACACAGCAAACTCCCACAAACAGCAATGTGATAATGACCAGGTAATCTGTTTTTGCTATGTTGATTGAGAGATAAATATTGGTCAGGATACTGGGGATAACTCCCCTGCTCTTCTTCGAAATAGTGCCATGGGATCTTTTACATTCACCTGAGAGCAGACGGGGCCTCGGTTTAATGTGTCATCCGAAAGACAGCACCTCCAACAGTGCAGCACTCCCTCAGCGCTGCACTGGAGAGTCAGCCGAGATTTGTGTGTTTAAATTCCTGGAGTGAGACTTGAACTTACAACCTTCTGACTGAGGCGAGTGTGCTACCCACTGAGCTACAGCTGACACTATATAAGAAAAGGGAGGTATATAGTTATATATAAAAGTTATATAGAAATGGGAGGTCCCAGACTTAATATTTGGTCTGTGCTTAATTAGCTAATGTTAACTGGTGTGCTGTGTATGGGATGTTAGAATTGGCTTCAGTTTCAAATTTGGGGATTTGGATGGGAAAAAAAAAAGTCAGTCTGAATTTCCATTCCTGTTCCCTATCCAGCAACCCTTCTTGTAAGGAGTGGATTGTGTGTTGATGTTGGGTGAGGATATGATGGATCTCTGCTGGGATGTCCCCTGTTGTCAATAAAGATGCCAACACTCACTGTCTAATTGCACACATGAAGCATGGTTATTTTTGGGGAGGCTTCAAAGGGCTCCCAACATCTGTAGAACATTATTTCAGCATGTCACCACCATCAGAAAGAGGAGCAAAAAAGCTACTGTCCAGCTAAGAGCACTTAAACTGTGGCTCCCAATAGGTAAATCAAAGAACATCAACGGTAGTCACAAAAAAGTCCATTACCCAGATTATGTATAGGAAGCCAAGTGGCTTTCTGGGAGAAGGTAGGGAAGGAGGATAGGAATAAAGTAGTCAAGAGATGAAGTAATAAAATGAAGCCACTTGGGTGGAGCAATTTGGCCACAACAAGGTTCTCCAATATTGGGCTGCCATTTGCATCAGACTCTAAGTGGCAATGTGATTGCGCTCGAAAATGTAAAAGTTGAGTGAGTAAATTCTATGTAGTCTGTTTTGGCTGAGTCCTGACATACAAAATTGTTCGACTTCAAAAGGATTGGGGGGGAAATCATGAATGCCCCACTCCCCAATTGGCGCTGTGCTTATAACAATTCATCAAAAGCAATTTTAGCTTTTAAAAAAAAATGCACCAATCTTGTTAAAATTTTCTTGTCTACATTGAATGTCATATTTCAATGGTCCTAGAATGTAAACCACAGATTGGAAAGAGTCACATCTGGAGCAGGATTTGGAATGTGGTCACACTCACATCTTTCCGGAGCCTGGTCGATGTGTTCTGGGCAGAGGAGACTGAGGGTCCTGATATCCTGAAATGTACCAGCCCCAGCTGCACATGGATAGTGGTACAGCTGATTGCACTTCACTTCTGAGCATTTGATGGTGGCTCCAAGGTGCTTACAGTACACACAATGCTGAAATAAAATAAATATCAGATAAGGATTTTTAAATAAAAATAAGTCCATTTAAATATAGAACTAATACTTTGCAATTATTACAGGGTATTCACATTCATCTTATGAATGGTATGTGTGCACGCAAAGACGCAACCATTATGTTTGAAGATAAAGATATTTCCTAAACTATGGACAGCAGCAGAATCACTGAGAAAAAAATTCTAACAAAATGGATCGGCTCTGCTGATGGGTTGGAAAATCTGGTATTTTTAAACTCCAACAATCCAGGTTGAGTAAAGTGCTCAATAAAAGATCGCGTACTAACAAATAAGCCATGCACAAAAGTGATAACTGGAAACAAATGGAAGAAGTGTGGTTTTGCTTTTAAGTGTGATAGAGAAGTCCAATAAACTGGTCAATAATTACATGTGGCTTACATATGACACAGGAAGCGTGGAGAGTGCGCGTTCATATGTACTTTTTTAATAATACTAGTGGATATCCCATTGGTATTGGTCACAATGAGTCAGGATACTGCAATAATGGAGACAGTGGAAGCTTTTGGGGCCTTTGTAATGAAATCTTTACATAAACAACAATTATTTTGGAACTTTTAGTATAAATAAAAGCATAGGTGAAGTAAATTATATGGCTTGATGACAGTTCCTAAGCCAGACTCTCGAATAAAAATGTACGTTCTTAATTTTGATGTGAAACTTTTACTCAAATCAATAAGAAAAACAAATGCAAATTACGAACTGACCAAAGACATGGTTTGACAGTGTTGCAAAAATAAATTGATTGTCAACAATTACTTACAATTTCTCAGTATAAACAAAACTGAACATATATGGTTTAATCACTTCCTTCCTCTCAAATATAAATTAACTAGCTCTAATATTCTTAAATTTACTCTTAAACCTGAATCTCCTTGTTCTACTCGTGCAATTTAGTAGAGTGATTTTCTGTATTTACCTTCACCATGTTGTCATTTATTATTTGTTTCACAGATTGTGGAATATAGACTACACGGAGCAGGAGAGAAAAGGGAGATAAATTACAAAGCCGCAAAAGCTTTTGGAGAAAAGTCTTCAGTTGGCTTTTAAAGGCAGGGGAGGTGGTGGTAAGAAGAAATTTAGGGAGGTCAATTTTCAGCTGGTCGGAACGTACGCATCTATTGAAAATTAACATTAGCTGGTGCAGAGTTGGGCTATTTGCCCAACAAATATCCACCAAACCCTTATGCCTGGCAAAAGCAGGCGTAAGGCCTTCTTTAACCAGCGTGCGTACAGGTTTAAATAACTGTTAAAATAAAATTGTGAGATTTAAACATACATTTACATTTAAAATTAATTTAGGTTATTTTTGTCCCATTTAAAAATGTTTAAATTTGTCAAAAAATTAAATTTTTACTTTTAGTGTTGAATTAAATGGTATTTTAATTAATTTTTCACCTATGATGATTTATTTTTATTTCAGTGGTGCGAAGTTGCATTTATTAGGTGATTTCTAATATGCTTATGCAGATTCTGCGCAAACGGAATCTCCATAAGCATTCGTTGGCCTGGCCCATGTAATCCCAGGGACGTTTGCGAACCTCATACGCCCTGTGGGCCTTTTACGTAGGCGTAGGTCCAGGACCGCTCTACCTCAATATCACTTCTATCGACCCCTCCTCGGTCTCTAGATTGTCAGACTGCTTATCCGACATCCATTTCTGGATGAGCAGAAACTTTCTCCAATTGAATATTGGGATGGCCGAAGCCATCGTTTTCAGTCCCCGTTCCCTAGCCACTGACTCCATCCCTCTCCCCAACTCCTGTCTGAGGCTGAACCACACTGTTTGCAACCTTGGTGTCATATTTGAATGAAATGAGCTTTCGACCACATATCCGCTGCATAACAAAGACCGCCTATTTCCACCTCCATAACATCGCCCGTCTCCACCCTTGCCTCAGCTCAATCGCTGCTGAAGCCCTCACCCATGCCTTTGTTACCTCTAGACTTGACTATTCCAATGCACTCCTGGCTGGCCTCCCACATTCTACCCTACGTAAACTAGAGTTGATCCAAAACTCGGCTGCCCGTGTCCTAACTCCCACCAAGTCCCGCTCACCCCTGTGCTCGCTGACCTGCATTGGCTCCACGTTAAGCAACACTATGATTTCAAAATTCTCATCCTTGTTTTCAAATCCCTCCATGGCCTTGCCCCTCCCTATCTCTAATCTCCAGCCCCATAAACCCCCCGCCTCCCCACCCACTCAGATGTCCACATTCCTCTAATTCTGCCCTCGAGCATTCCTGATTATAATCACTCAATCATTGGTGGCCATGCCTTCTGTTGCCGAGGCCCTGGAATCTAGAATTCCGTGTCTAAACCTCTCTTTTCTCCTTCAAGACGCTCCTTCAAACCTGCCTCTTTGATCAAGCTTTTGGCCACCTGCCCCAGTGTCAAATTTTTTGTCTCATAATAGTCCTGTGAAGCACCTTGGGACATCTCACTACGTTAATCATCATCATCATAGGTAGTCCCTCGAAATCGAGGACGACTTGCTTCCACTCCTAAAGTGAGTTCTTTGGTGGCTAAACAGTCCAACACGAGAGCCACAGACCCTGTTACAGGTGGGACAGATATTCGTTGGGGGGTTGGGTGGCACTGATTTACCACAAACTCCTTCTGCTGCCTGCGCCTGACCTCTTCACACTCGCAGCGTTGAGATTCGAGAAGCTCAATGTCCTCCCGGATGTACTTTCTCCACCGAGGGCGGTCTTCGGCCAGGGTCTTCCAGGTATCAGTGGTGATGTCGCACTTCACCAGGGAGGCTTTGAGGGTGCCCTTCTAACGTTTCCGCTGCCCACCTTTGGCTCGTTTGCCATGAAGGAGCTCCGCATAGAGCAACTGCTTAGGAAGTCTCGTGTCTGGCTTGCGAACTAAGTGGCCTGCCCAGCGAAGCTGATCGAGTGTGGTCAGTGCTTCAATGCTGGGGATGTTAGCCTGGACGGGGACACTGATGTTGGTGTGCCTGTCCTCCCAGGGGATTTGCAGGATCTTGCGGAGACATCGTTGGTGATATATCTCCAGCGACTTGAGGTGCCTTCTATACATCGTTCATGCCTCAGATCCATACAGGAGGGCGGGTATTACTACAGCCCTATAGACCATGAGTTTGGTGATAGGTTTGAGGGCCTGGTCTTCGAACACTCTTTTCCTCAGGCAGCCGAACGCTGCACTGGCACACTGGAAGCGATGTTGAATCTCCGCATCAATGTCTGCCTTTGTTGACAAAAGGCTCCGGAGGTATGGGAAGTGGTCCACGTTGTCGAGGGCCGCACCGTGAATCTTGATGACTGGGGGGCAGTGCTGTGCGGCGAGGACAGGCTGGTGGAGGACCTTTGTCTTACGGATGTCAAGCGTGAGGCCCATGCTTTCATATGCTTCGGTGGATACATCGACTATATCCTGGAGTTCAGCCTCAGAATGTGCACAGACGCAGGCGTCGTCTGCGTACTGAACTTCAACGACAGAAGTTTTGGTGATCTTGGACCTGACCGAGAGGCGGCGTAGGTTAAACAGCTTCCCACTGGTTCTGTAGTTTAGTTCCACTCCAGTGAGGTAGAGCATGGCAGCGAGAAAGATTGAGAAGAGGGTTGGAGCGATGACGCAGTCCTGTTTGACCCCGGTCCAGACATGGAATCGGTCTGTAATGGATTCGCTGGTAAGGATCACGGCCTGCATGTCGTCGTGGAGCAGGCGAAGGATATTGAAAAACTTTCGGGGGCATTCAAAACGGAGGAGTATGCTCCATAAGCCCTCACGGTCGACCGTGTCAAATGTCTTTGTAAGAAAGAAAAAGGCCATGTATAAGGGCTGACATTTTTCCTGCAGTTATCGTGCTGCAAAGATCATATCCGTTGTTCCCCTTTGGGATAAAATCTGCTCCACAGGGAGAAGACGGTTGGAGGAGAACTCTAGCGACAACCTTCCCAGTGGTTGATAACCGAGAGATTCCTCTGTAGTTGCCACAGTCGGATTTGTTCCCCTTTTTAAAAATGGACACGATCACTGCATCTCTGAGATCTCCCGGCATGCTCTCCTCCCTCCAAATGAGAGGGATGAGGTCATGCATCCGCACCAACAGCGCCTCTCCGCCACATTTTAGCGCCTCAGGAGAGATTCCATCCGCTACCGTAGCCTAGTTGTTCTTGAGCTGTTTTATGGCTTTAAAGGCGCTATATAAATACAAGTTGTTATTGTTGTTGTTTCCTTTCCCCATTCTCATCCCAGACCCTATTCTGCCCACATTCACATTCCTATTGCTGTAGTCTTTTTCACTTCCATATTTCCTTATGCCTCTCACTCTCTTTCCATTCCATTATCTCACCACCTTCTCTGACAGACTCTTTCCCTTATTTCCCCAACTAACTCTCCTGCAGGTCAAAAACAGCTGCGCATTTTGGTATTGTCACCATTGGTGAGTGAGAGTATCGGAATAGATGTTTTGAACTAAATGAATTAAAACTGAACATGGTGTGGGAGTATGAAGAGTAGGCTAATGGGTATGTATTGTGGTACAGCAGGTGAAGAGATCTCGGGGTGTTTGCCCAAGTGTGTGGATAAGGGACAGAAAGCAGGAGAAAATGGGTTAATTAGCATGCGCTCGATTTTATACACCTAACACTTAAATGATATGATGCAAGTTTTCATTTGTAGTTGATTTATCGAAAACAAGAGCTCCCAATTGAAATAATTATGCAATTAATGTTTGTTTCCCACGACATACAGCTGTAAGTTTGCTTTTTATTCAGCTCCAGAATACTCTTGCCTAGGAGTCAGAAAATCATGGGTTCGACTCCCATTTCAGACACGAGTACATAATCTAGGCCAACACTTCAGTAAAGTCACGAGGGAGCGCTGCCGTCTTCTGTACGAGACGTTAAACCGAGGCCCCGCCTGCCCCCTCCAGGAGATAAAAGATCCCCTACTCCAATAAGAGCCGCGGAGTACTTCCGGTGTCGTGGGTCATCTTTATCCCTCAACCAACATTACAAAAGCAGGTTTTGATGACAAGTCATCGACCTGAAATGTTAACTTTGTTTCTCTCTCTGCAGATGATGCCTGACCTCGAGTTTTTCCAGCATTTTCACTAAAACAGATCATCTGGTTAACACATTGCCGTTTGTGGGTCCTTGCTGTGCACAAATTGGTTGCACCGTTTCCATGCATTACAACAGTGACTACACTTCAAAATAGACAGTCCCGCGAAATCGAGGAAGACTCTCTTCCACTCGAAAAGTGAGTTCTCAGATGACTGTACAGTCCAATACAGGAATTACAGTCTCCATCACAGGTGGGACAGTCGTTGAAGGAAAGAGTGGGTGGGGAGTTTGGGTTGCCGCACGCTCCATCCACTGCCTGCCTGCGCTTGTTTTCTGCATGCACTTGGCGACGAGACTCGAGGTGCTCAGCAACCTCCCGGATGTTCTTCCTCCACTTAGGGCGGTCTATGGCCAGGGATTCCCAGGTGTCGGCGGGGACGCTGCACTTTAATCAAGGAGGCTTTGAGGGTGTCGTTGAAACTTTTCCTCTGCCCACCTGCGGCTTACTTGCCGTGTAGGAGTTCCGAGTACAGCGCTCGGGCGTGTGCTTCCATACCTCGGGAGCCTACTATCAGCAAGGGCAGACAACTGGAGGTCCAACACCGCCTCCAGTGCGCCAGCGCAGCTTTCGGTCGCCTGAGGAAGAGAGTGTTCGAGGATCAGGCCCTCAAATCTGGCACCAAGCTTATGGTCTACAGGACTGTAGTGATACCCGCCCTCCTGTATGGCTCAGAGACTTGGACCACATACAGCAGACACCTCAAATCGCCGGAGAAATACCACCAACGATGTCTCCGCAAGATTCTGCAAATCCCCTGGGAGGATAAATGCACCAACGTCGGTGTTCTCGATCAGGCAAACATCCCCCGCATCGAAGCATTGACCACACTCGACCAGCTCTGTTGGGCGGCCACATTGTCCACATGCCCGACACAAGACTCCCAAAGCAAGCGCTCTACTCGGAACTTCAAAAGTACTTAATTGGCTTCAATATGCTTTGGGACACCCTGAAGTCATAAAACGCATTGCATAAATCCAAGTCATTTATTTTCCTTTATCATTTAATAGGAGTATATACTTCAATTAATGGACTGGATTCAGTGCTTTATTCAATTAGGGGGAAGATATTTTTGTCAACCCCAACAGTAAGAATTTAGAATATTTGAGTGTTCTTTTTGTTACAGTTTTATAGTAACAAAATCAATTATATTTTATCAGATTACTATCACAATTGTTAGGTGAGGTCAATTATATCAAGAAAGCATTTAAAAAGACTGAAAGACAAATGTTAAATCTCCCAAAAATGCTGGTATAGATAGTACTGTTGAGGAGGGGTTAAATTAATATGGCAGGGAGATGGGAATCTATGCAGGGAGACAGAGGGAAGTAGAATGGGGGCAGAAGCAAAAGATAGAAAGAAGAAAAGTAAAAGTGGAGGGCAGAGAAACCCAAGGCAAAAATCAAAGAGGGCCACATTGCAGCAAAATTCTAAAGGGGCAAAGTGTGTTAAAAATAAAAGCCTGAAGGCTCTGTGCCTCAATGTGAGGAGTATGCGTAATAAGTTGGACGAATTAACTGCGCAGGCAGCTATTAATGAATATGATATAATTGGCATTACGGAGACATGGCTCCAGGGTGACGACGGCTGAGAACTCAACATCCAGGGGTATTCAACATTCAGGAAGGATAGACAGAAAGGAAAAGGAGGTGGGCTAGCGTTGCAGGTTAAAGAGGAAATTAACGCAATAGTAAGGAAGGACATTAGCTCGGATGATGTGGAATCTGTACGGGTAGAGCTGCAGAATATCAAAGGGCAGAAAACACTAGTGGGTGTTGTGTACAGACCACCATAGAGTAGTAGAGAGGTTGTGGACAGCATCAAACAAGAAATTAGAGATGCATTCAATAAGGGTACAGCAGTTATCATGGGCGACTTTAATCAACATATAGATTGGGCTAACCAAACTGGTAGCAATATGATGGAGGAAGATTTCCTGCAGTGTATTAGTAACGAAAAAGAACTAATGAGCAATCTTTTGTGCGAGGCCCCTTGGGGAAGAGTGACCATAATATGGCAGAATTCTTTATTAAGATGGAGAGTGACAGTTAATTCAGAGACTAGTGTCCTGAACTTAGGGAAAGGTCACTTCGATGGTATGAGATGTGAATTGGCTAGAATAGACTGGCGAAAGATACTTTAAGGGTTGACGGTGGATAAGCAATGGCAAACATTTAAAGATCACAACGATGAACTTCCAACAATTGTACATCCCGGTCTGGAGTAAAAATAAAACGGGGGCTCAACTGTGGCTAACAAGGGAAATTAAGGAGTGTTAAATCCAAGGAAGAGGCATATAAATTGGCCAGAAAAAGCAGCATACCTGAGGACTGGGAAAAATTTAGAATTCAGCAGGAGGACAAAGGGTTTAATTAAGAGGGGGAAATAGAGTATGAGAGGAAGCTTGCTGGGAACATAAAAACTGATTGCAAAAGCTTCTATAGATATGTGAAGAGAAAAAGATTAGTGAAGACAAACATAGGTCCCTTGCAGTCAGAATCAGGTGAATTTACAATGGTGAACAAATAAATGGCAGACCAATTGAACAAATACTTTGGTTCTGTCTTCACGAAGGAAGACACAAATAACCTTCCGGAAATACTAGGGGACCGGGGGTCTAGTGAGAAGGAAGGACTGAAGAAAATCCTTATTAGTCAGGAAATTGCGTTAGGGAAATTGATGGGATTGAAGGCCGATAAATCCCCAGGGCCTGATAGTCTGCATCCCAGAGTACTTAAGGAAGTGGCCCTAGAAATAGTGGATGCATTGGTGATCATTTTCCAGCAGTTTATTGTCTCTGGATCAGTTCCTATGGACTGGAGGGTAGCTAATGTAACACCACTTTTTAAGAAAGGAGGGAAGAGAGAAAACAGGTAATTATAGACTGGTTAGCCTGACATTAGTAGTGTGGAAAATGTTGGAATCAATTATTAAAGATGAAATAGCAGCGCATTTGGAAAGCAGTGATAGGATCGGTCCAAGTCAGCATGGATTTATGAAAGGGAAATCATGCTTGACAAATCTTCTAGAATTTTTTGAGGATGTAACTAGTAGAGTAGACAGGGGAGAACCAGTAGATGTGGTGTATTTGGACTTTCAAAAGGCTTTTGACAAGGTCTCTCAAGAGATTGGTGTGCAAAATTAAAGTTCATGGTATTGGGGGTAATGTATTTGACGTGGATAGAGAACTGGTTGGCAGACAGGAAGGAGTCGGGATAAACGGGTCCTTTTCAGAATGGCAGGCAGTGACTAATGGGGTGCCGCAGGGCTCAGTGCTGGGACCCCAGCTATTTACAATATACATCAATGATTTAGATGAAGTAATTGAGTGTAATATCTCTAAGTTTGCAGATGGCACTAAGCTGGGTGGCGGTGTGAGCTGTGAGGAGGATGCCAAGAGGCTGCAGGGTGACTTGGACAGGTTAGATGAGTGGGCAAATGCATGGCAGATGCAGTATAATGTAAATAAATGTGAGGTTATCCACTGGTGGCAAAAACACGAAGGCAAAATATTATCTGAATGGCGGTATATTAGGAAAAGGGGACGTGCAATGAGACCTGGGTATCATGGTACATGAAAGTTGCTATGCAGGTACAGCAGGCGGTGAAGGCGGCAAATGACATGTTGGCCTTCATAGCTAGGGGATTTGAGTATAGGAGCAGGGAGGTCTTACTGCAAGTTGTACAGGGCCTTAGTGAAGCCTCACCTGGAATAGTGTGTTCAGTTTTGGTCTCCTAATCTGAGGAAGGACGTTCTTGCTATTGAGGAAGTGCAGCGAAGGTTCACCAGACTGATTCCCGGGATGGCAGGACTGACATATGAGGAGAGACTGGATCGACTGGGCCTGTATTCGCTGGAGTTTAGAAGGATGAGAGGGGATCGCAGAGAAACATAAAATTCTGACATGACTGGACAGGTTAGATGTAGGAAGAATGTTCCCGATGTTGGGGAAGTCCAGAACCAGGGGACAGTGTCCAAGGATAAGGGGTAAGCCATTTAGGACCAAGATGAGAAGAAACTTCTTCATTCAGAGTTGTTAACCTGTGGAATTCCCTACCGCCGAGAGTTGTTGATGCCAGTTCATTGGATATATTCAAGAGGGAGTTAGATATGGCCCTTACGGCTAAAGGGATCAAGGGATATGGAGAGAAAGCAGGAAAGGGGTACTGAGGGTGATGATCAGCCATGATCTTATTGAATGGTGGTGCAGGCTCGAATAGCCTACTCCTGCACCTATTTTCTATGTTTCTATGTTTCTATCACAGAAATACTTTAGAATCAAGAAATTGTGGTTTTCAAATGCTCCCTTACATTTCTTTGTGTTTTTGATGAGAGAGGGCTGCGTGGGAAGATGACACTTCGCTGATAGCAACTTTTTTGGTCTGTCCATATTCACACATTGCTCCAGCGCCCATGAGTTGTACAATTTGAATCCACTAGTCTGTTAACACGGAGGATTTGATTTTTCAGGTCATTGTAATCTGATAGTCTGAGCTGGCTACCCTTAAGTTTGTCTCCTGAAACTCCCATCTGCAGTCAGAAATAAACTGGGTCATCAGTAGAACTATTGGAAACTTGACTTGCATAGTGTTACTGTGCCGTGCTCTTAAGTAGAATATGTATAAGTGGACAGAGATGAAAGTGGTAGATCATCACTGCCAACATTTTCAAACCCTCATCCAATATAGTGACTGAATGAACTTGCAGAGTATCAGTGCAAGACGCACTATGCCCAATAGTTATAAAATCTTTTTACATGGCTCCCACTAGATATTTCTGAAAACAAATCTATTGCCCACCCCCATCATCCACATGCCTATTTTGCTTCCATCGACAATCAATTTTCCACCTTGCTTTCATAGTACAGCAATGGGCCTTGGTGGATCAAATGTCTTTTTTGCCCTCTTTTCTGTTTTCCTTGTGTGATGGTGCATTGCAGTTTGTTACTGTGTGTCAAACAGGGACATTTTCTGTATTGTATCTTTAAGTGGCTTTGGATAGAGAGAATATTGTGAATTAAACTTGGCTTTTGTCAGCTCTATCCTTAAGGGAGTTATTTTAACTTTGAACTTGTGGATTGGAAGAAGGGCAACAAACATGTCGCGAGAAGCATTCATCAGTTCAGAATCGTTTGACTATTCACCACATATACTTCACTCAGAAGTAAAGATGGGCCTCAGAGCAGCTGCAGCAAGTGTGCTGATTAATTGATTGTAAAATATTGCTGGTGGGATCTCTGCTCCCTCCTTAGCAATCTGCCATGAATAGCACAGGATGCTTCCCACAAGAGTTTGCACTGTGAAATTCAGAGAAAACCTTGGGCCAGATTTTGCTGCAAGAATAATGCGGAGACTAACAGCACTCACCGTTGTGTGCGCGCAAATCGGACAGCAACTTCCAGCGAGCGCGCATACGCAGTTTAACGCGGAAATCCAGAAGTTGCTGTCCGAGATTTCCTACTTCTCCAAATGCTGTGCGAAAATAGCATCTCGCCATTTGACTCACCATTCAAATGTATTAAATGGCATAAAGTTCCTGGGGGAGAAATTTGGATCGTTTGCACCTCCCGTGGACGCCAACGGGCCGCAAACAACTTCTCGCCCGGGGCCGCTAATGCCACCCGCGAAATTCCGCAGGAGTTAGCAGAAGCGCAAACCGGTAGCATCCAGACAATGACGATGACATCACCGCGCGCAGTGACCGGTTTTCACCCGGAGCGAAAATTTGGTAGCGCCCCATGGGTCGCACTCAGCTCACAGGGCGAAAATTAAATGGATTAAATTTAATTATTTTTTTATTTAAATGGTCAACTTACCGGTCGCGGCCTTGCCTTTACCAATTCGCGGGATAAGTGCCATGGTATTGCAGTCCGGCACTCCGCTTGTGTGCCGGGCTGCTGCCACAATGCCCCAGTGGTGAACCCTTCTCTCCAATGCACAATCGGCAGCGTGCCCCCTCCCCCCACTTTTAACAGAAGAGGAGGGTCCTGTGCTCCCGCCAGCGCTACACGGTGCTTTGCATAGCGCTGGAAAACTCCCACGATTAGTGCCCCAATCCTGCCCCCAAAAGGAAGTGGAGCACGCAACATTGCGATCTACTTCCTCTCGGGGGCGGTAACCCCAATGTCGCTGCCGGGGTGGGTCTTCTGCGCCAACCTCGCAGCGGTAAATGGGGTGGTACTGAATTTCCTTCCCTGCCACCACCACCCCCCTCCCCCTCCCCCCACCCACCGTATTTACCTCAGATATGGACTAAACTTGCTGGGGAAAAAAATGGGCTTGCCCATTCCAAGTAATCTTTTTACAGTGTGGCAAGTCTTAATTATTGCTAAATAACCTCTCTGGCACTGAAAACCAAGTTTTATAAGTGTGGAACGTCATTCCTTCAGCTTTTAATTGTCAGAGATTTTTTTTAAATGACAATCATTTTGTGGTTGGGTCAAGTCAAAGGAAGTTGGATGTGGAACAACAAACATCCAAGTGACTAACGATTAGAGGTTAAGGCAAGGCAAATATAATTGTAAAATGATTTGTGTCTGCAGACACAAGACACCCCAAGTTTCCCTTCCTTGCCAATTTTCCATTTCTCTCTTCCGAAAGCAATCACTTCTCACTAGTATATTTCCACAGGCTCTGGGCTCCCACCAGTTCCTCACCCAAGTGGCCATTATTCATGCATGAGCCATAACAAATAGTGTTGGCAACAACAAAGGAAGGCAGAAGATGGGGGTGGGGATGGGGGGGGTCAGGAACTCGAGCACTGTATAAAACCCACAGCAGAAAACATGACTGTTAATGCATACACACATTTTGATGCCAAGACTGCTACATTGCTGTAAAGATTAGCATAAGAAGCCGCTAGAGTGCATTTTTTTATATAAAGAATATATACTACAGAAGCAAGTCATAGTCGAACTTTGCACTTTCATGAGATATTTATTTGAAAAATCAAAAGAGAAGTACTTTTCTTTAAAAAAAATAAAATTACTTCCCTGAAATTGTTATTGATAAATCAACTGTACTCAAAACACAGTAGACATACTCAACAGCTCTGTGCCAACTGGCACCCAGCACAGCCATTCACAAATAGATTTCTGCTGCAATCTTCAAACAGATTTTTAAATGTACCAGAGTCCCTGTAGAATACTTTCACTGCGAGATGCGCAGGTTTTAAATGAGGGCAATTCATTCCATTTCTTCTATCAAGGGAGTCATTAAAAAAAAATGGGTTTGTTATCACAGCACTGTGCAATGGTGTTATGTGCACATGGAATGTATCAGGAGGTTAAGATGTGTACAATTTTATTTAACTTAAATCACTATGCGGCCAAAGCAGGATTCTGTCTGCTGTACCACTTGAAAGCTGTTAAATCAAACTTTTAGAGCCCAACAGCAATATTTTATGCCCAACACCAGACTGTTTACACATTATATTCTTACACGTGATGACAATTTAATGATCACACCAAGTTCTTTCTTTCCCCACCCCGCCGCCCTCCCTCACCAACAGCCTAAGGATATATTAAACAAACGTTTTTTTTGTACCATCTGTTCATATGAATTCTACATGTAATGGGGGATAGCACAGCTCTGAACCCAACTGGTTTTATTTTCACATAGCTGCAAACTGTCAGCTTTTCATTAGCTGCTGAAAGACATTAAAACCCACAGCTCAACAACAATGGTGCTAAACAGTCACAAGATTCTCAAGAAAATTAAAGGATGAAAATTGCGCAGAGTGGGGAAATTTGGATGAGAAATAACTTGATTGGGGACTATTTTTCTTCTGTGCACAAAGGGTATAAGGGGGCATTATACCAAATTGTTGTCTGAATAATTGCAAACACTGAGTTATTAGAATGAATCAACACAGAAGGAAGCCATTTGGTCCATTGTACCTGTGCCGGCTCTTTGAAAGAGCTATCCAATTAGTCCTTTTCTTTGCCCATAGCCCTATAAATTATTTCTTTTCAAGTATTGATCCCTTTTTAAAAAGTTATAATTCAATCTGCTTCCACCACCTTTTCAAGCAGTGAATTCCAGATCATAACTGTGTAAAAATAATTCTCATCTCACCTCTGCCGCTTTTGTCAATTACCTTAAACCCATAACTTTTGGTTACCGACCTTCTTGCCAGTGGAAACAATTTCTCCCTATCTATTCTATCAAAACCCCACAAAATTTTAAACACCTCTGTTAAATTTCCCCTTAACCTTCTGTGCTCGAAGGATAACAATCCTAGCTTCTCTAATCTTTCCAAATAACTGCAGTCCTTCCTCCCTGGTACCAATTCAGTAAATTTCCTCTGCACGCTCTCCAGGCCTTTGCATCTTTCCTAGTCTGGTGCCCAGAATTGGACAGTACTTCAGCTGAGGTCTAACCAGTGATTTATAACGGTTATGCAAGTATTAGTCTTTCCCACGATGAGTTGTCACACTGCTCAGAATTGCACTGAGTCCTGATGGTCAACTAAACCGCAAACTGTTTTTAAAAAAAAAAATCTATTAACCCTTATGCACTCAGGGTTCAAGGAAATTACCGGGTTCCTGAGTTGTACAGTTTAAGTATTTGTCTCATGCACTCGATGCTGAAATAAGCACTGATGTGTTTATCATTGATAATTTGTAACAACTCAAATGCCAAAAGTAGCTTCATTATCCTGAGAGTTAGCTCCCCTTCTCCTGATGATCTCGTGGGTAATGAATTGTCTATTGTAATAGGTAGCCACAGAGAGCATTAGGTCCTGGTTTCATGCCGAGTTAATTAATCTCAGTTGAAGCAGCAGCAGCACAGGGTCTGAAACTGGCCACAACATCCCTAGCGTAGGAAGAAGGGGAAATACGCCCGAGTTCTCTATCCTGTGCATTACCGAGTGACCACCGTTGGCAGCGATTGTGTGTGGATACCAGGTGATGACAACGTCAGGCAGTCCTACTGTAGTTGAACAACCTACTGATAATCACAATCTGGGTTCACATGAACAATGAGAAATTAGGTGAGATTTTGGTGGGCAACCTGCACCCACAGAACTGAACACAAGGAGCCAATGCCTCAGAGAGGAGGAGAAGGAGAGAGGCAAAAACCGTCAGAAAAAAATACAAGCATAGGGGAACCAGTAGATATTGTGTATTTGGATTTCCAGAAAGCATTCGATAAAGTGGCACATAAAAGGTGACTGCACAAGATAAGAGCTCATGGGGTTGGGGGTAATATATTCGCATTGATAGAGGATTGGCTAACTAACAGAAAACAGAGTCGGAACAAATGGGTCATTTTCAGGTTGGCAAACAGTAACTCGTGGAGTGCCACAGGGACCAGTGCGGGGGCCTCAACAATTTACAATCTATATTAATGACTTAGATGAAGCGACAAGATTGTAATGTAGCCACAGTTGCTAATGTTACAGATAGGTGGGAAAGCAAGTTGTGAGGAGGACGCAAATAATCTACAAATGATATAGGTAGGCTAAGTGAGTGGGCAAAAATTTGGCAGATGAAGTATAATGTGAGAAAATGTGAGGTTATCCACTTTAGTAGGAAAAATAAAAAAGCAAATTATTTATTAAATGGGGAGAAATTACAAAATGCTGCAGTACAGAGGGATTTGGCGGTCCTTGTACATGAAACACAAAACATTAGTACACAGGTACAGCAAGTAATTTGGAAGGCAAATGGAATGTTGGCCTTCATTGCAAAGGGATGGAGTATAAAAGTAGGGGAGTCTTTCTACAACTGTACAGGGCATTGGTAAGACCACACCTGGAGTACTGCGTATAGTTTCAGTCTCCTTATTTCAGGAAGGATATACCTACATTGGAGGCAGTTCAGAGAAGGTTCACAAGGTTGATTCCCAAGATGAGGGGGTTGTCATATGAAGAAAGGTTGAGCAGGTTGGGCCAACATTCATTGGAGTTTAGAAGACAGAGGTGATTTTATTGAAACGTATAAAATTCTGAGGGGGCTTAACAGGGTAAATGTCGAGAGGATGTTTCCCCGAGTGGGGACATCTAGAACTAGGGGGCATAGTTTCAGAATAAGAGTTTGCCCATTTAAAACGGAAGTGAGGAGGAAATTCTTCCCTGAGACGGTCATGAATCTTTGGAATTCTCTACCTCTGGGGGGGGCTGGGTCATTGAATGTATTTAAGGTAGAGAGAAGACAGATTTTTGAACGGTAAGGGAGTCAAGGGTTATGGGGAGCGGGATGGAAAAGTGGAGTTGAGGCCAGGATCAGATCCGCCATGATCTTATTGAACGATGGAGCAAGCTCGAGGGGCCAAATGGCCTACTCCTGCTCCTATTTCTTATGTTATGTTTACAAAGGAGTATACTTTTCAGGGGCCCCACAGCATAAAAGCATGTGCACAAGTAGACTTCTCCGCAGCATGCTTAGTTAATGTATAAGAATGCAACATGAGACTTTTCATCCAGCTCCAAAATGCTGCAGCTGTAAAAGTGACCTTACAGCAAAACAAAAGATTTACAGTAAAGTACTAAAACATACATGTCAATCCCACCCTATATGCAGTTAGTTCAAACCTAAACCTAGGATTACACTGTTGAAAGGGTTAAACCATTATAGAAAAGGTAGGGGTTTACAGTTACTGTAGGTCATCGAGGCAGTTGACGAAGAATTAGTGCAGTTCAGGTTGCAGGAGGCAGAGTTTTGGACAAAGTAAAGTGTATTGAAGGGCAGAGATTGAGGGGCCAGTGACAAGGACATTGTAAAAATTGAGTCCGAACTCCCACAAAGTTGTGTTTACCTGTGCTCATTGATCTACATTGGCTCCCGGTTAAGCAATGGCTCGATTTTAAGATTCTCATCCTTGATTTCAAGTCCCTCCGTGGCGTCGCTCTTCCCCATCTCTAATCTCCTCCAGCATTACATCCCTCCAAAATATCTGCGCTTCTCCAATTCTGACCTCTTGAGCAACCCCGATTTTAATCACTACCATTGGCAGTCGTGCTTTCAACTGCCAAGGCCCTAAGCTCTGGAATTCCCTCCCTATAAACCTCTCTGCCTCTCGTTCCTCCTCGAAGACGCTCCTTAAAACCTACCTCTGAAAAGCTTTTGGTCATCTGCCCCAATATCTCCTTATATGGCTCAGTCTCAAAATTTAGTTTGCTAATCCTCCTAAGCAATTTGGGATGTTTTACTTTGTTAAAGACGCTATATAAATACAAGTTGTTGTTGTTGTTGAGTTTAGAGGTGACGAAAGATTGTATAAGGATTGTAGCAGCAACAGGGGCGAGGTAAGAAAGGAGGCAGGCAACAAAAGTTGAAGTAGGCAGCTTTGATGACACATGGGGTTGGGTTTTAAAGCTCAGTTAGTTGGACAGCAGCCCAAGTTTGTCACATCATGTTCAGCCTGCACAAGAAACTAGGAATGGGTAAAGTGGGGATCACGATTGAAGAATTTACACAACTTCCATATTGTCCATTTACTTAATCTATTAAGAACATAAAAACATAAGAAATAGGAACATGAATAGGCCATACGGCCCCTTGAGCCTGCTCCGCCATTCAATAAGATCATGGCTGGTCTGATCATGGACTCAGCTCCACTTCCCCGCCTGCTCCCATAGCCCCTTATTGGTCAGAACTCGCCACTGCATTATAGTCTCAGATCCTGAATAACACTAACATTCCGTGTCTCAGTTAATAAGCAGGTTGTCAACAGGATTTTGATAATGGATCTAAAAGCTGAAAGGTCATGACGGAAGACCTATCAGCATAGTGAAAAATAGCACACAATTACCGCCGCCACTACATTCTGACCTTTTAGTCCGTATGAGCAAGCATTCCTGCCACAACTGACCTTTACCATTGTCATTATCCATCAAAATATTCACAAACGAACAAATATTTTCATACGCCCAAGGCACCACTCTACCTATTCTCCTGATCCACAGAAGCTAGTCTGTGCCAGATCTGAAAATGTTACCAACACCTTGATGCAGAAGAAATTAAAAAAATTAAATCATAGGGGCCTAAATTGGAGAACTTACCGCCCATTACCACCGACTGCCGCCCACATTCCTCTGCTCGAACCGCCCAGTGCCACTTTCGTCTTGGCCTGGAGCGGGCGGGAGGGAGAGGAGAGCCGCCAGGAAGCACCCGCCGACGTCAGCAGACGGCCAACACGTACAAGTACACTCCCGCCCGCTGAGATGCCATATTCATGCGGGCGGGATTTCTTTACAGGTACTTACCTGGATGGGGTCCCCTGAAGGTCGTCAGATTATTTTTTGTTTCTGTTTTTGATGCTTTTTATTTTTAATTCTTCGACTCTCCCTGGGCCCGACTCCATCCTCACCGACACTTGGGCGGAAAGCGCCTCTGCCGCCGAGAATGGGAGCTCCCACCAGCTGCTGCCCAAATTGGCGGCGTACACCGCAGATTTGCTACCCGCCGACCTTCGAGGGACCTAGATGATGAAAATCCCGCCCAAAGAACCGTCAGGGACCTCAGCGGCCATTTGGACGGATATTGGGCGGGCAGAAGCCTTCACCAAGCATTCTATAGCTTATTCAGCCAAGATGCCTACTTATGCTATTTTTAGAAGTCTTGATGCAATGAAAACTATTTATGTTGTTTCTGTGGAGATACAAAAAGGTTTTTTGCTAGTTATCCGTGTTGTGCAATGGTTTAAAATAAAAGCAGCTTTAAAAAACTGCTAAATGTTTTGCTTGACTGTAATCAATTGTTACAAATGCCATGGAACTCTTGGACAACTAAGCTTAGAGGAGTTTTGCTATATGTGGATTTCCTTAAATTGTTTGACAGCCCCAAAGTTTTGCTGGCACAAGTTTTCAGCTGCTCCAACTTAGTGCTATCCAGTTTGCAGTGATAAAATTAGGGCTGAAAGGAAGATTCAGCCCTTGCTCATCACTGAGAAATGTCATAAATCAAAAAGACTCGAGACAAAACCTACATTTCTGATGTGTGTCTAGAAAGTCGAGTCATCAGACAACTTCTGACTTACTTTCTGAACACTGCAAACTGCTCACATGCAGCAGCAGTGCAGTTTTTAAATTTAGTAAATTTTCTTCAAAAGTCCTCCCTCCTCTCCAGCCCCCCGACCAACAGCTTGCAAAAATGGAGCCATGGTTCGATTAGGTTAATTTATTTGTTCTTCCCTAATGTTTCAACGTACCTCTGTAATCCCTGAGAGAACTGCTTTGTCCACATTCACCAGTACCTGTTCCTTTGTCTGGCACACTCCCAAAGACCATGCTGCACAACAATGGTGAACCCAACAGTGACCTGTTAACCAAAGATTAAGAATTTGTATGAGACAGATAAAGTTGTATTCTGCAATTTAAATAGTTAACATACTGGACTTGCCTACCAACATATTTCCCAATAGATTGTTAAACTATCTATTTGGAGGCTTTATTTCTGGTCTATTTTAAAATTTAGTTATTTTACTTCTATTGATAACTATGCATTACTGTAGGGCTGAGCAAGATGCAAAGCGGACCTGTAGAACTCGTTATAGTTATTGAATTAGTACCATTTGCCCAGTGGTACACAGATCTTTTAAGCTTCTACCCCTCACCATTCTGGACTACTTACTGGTAGGTTCCCACGTATAGTTATATGCAATGTTCACACTTATTTATTTTTGGTGTGTCGTCCCTTTAAGAGGCTGCACAGCCCATTCACAGTTTTGCACTGTGCAAAAATGAACATTGAAAAAGCCAATCCCAGGCTGCACAGAACCGGTAGAGAGCTGCGCAGCTTATGAGAAATGTTGATTGTAAGGCTGGGCCACAATAGTGAACTGTGCATCCAGCACACTAAGCCACCATGTGCATCTTTAGCAGAGACAGTTTGGTTCTCTAGGAATATGCCGAGAAAATATTGATGCACATAAAGCTACACAACATATTGTTGATCACCACTTTATAAAAAGACAAGCAGAACTATATTGTGGAAAATGATCACCAAGGTGATAAAAAAAAATGCAACTCATCTTTATTGCACCACCATCCCTTTAAATGATAAATTATTCTGCAAGCCATCTATTACAAAATACCACAGGATTACTTCAGACCTCATTTGTGAACACTTTTAAAGGTTAATCAGATGCTATCAACATGGATGTGTGAAGGGCAATTATGATTAATTTTGAAAAAGTTAGGACAAAGTGAAAGATTATTTCCACTAGTTGGTGAATAGCTAACAAAATGTATATAAACTTAGCCTCAATACTGGAAGGACAACAGAGAAATTGGAAGAGTTTTGTCACACAATGGGTAATAGTAAAATATGGAATACGTTACCATAAGTGGCTATCAAACCTGAGTCAAGCACAACAATTGAGGAGGAAATAGATAAAGACTTGGAGAGACTACATCTATGTTTATTAATACCTGAAGGTTCAACTAAGGCCTGGACATCAATGTCATCAGGAAGGCCAACTTGGCTGAGTTCATCCCAATATCTGCTTGTCTGTTCTTCAGAAGCCAATGGAACATTAATATATGTAGACAGAGGGACTGCAGTGTGGCAAGGAGACCTGGTACAAAACAGTTCATGATCATCAAAGCAGAGAAGCAATTCAAAATATTTTTGCTGAAGATGGAATTTATTGTTAAAGCTTCAATTTGGTGCCTGTACATTCTTCAAAGTAATAATGAAACAATTTAAGCAGCGAGCCGAAGTGTAATCTGCACTCATTGTGAACTGTTGAGGACCTATTATCAAAAGACCTTTAATGCGCAGCAAATTTATGTATTTTATAAAATGTAATCTGTATAATGGGTACAAATCCTCCATTTTCTAGGCTGAAGCGCTGAAGATTATTTTGCTGGCAAGTACCATTATTCCAAAAAAAAAAGCAACTGTCCAAATACAGCAAAAAGTGAAATATTCTGAATACAATTAATTTCAACAACTTTTTTTGCAGACATCTTGCCACTTTCACAGACAGATACTGAATCAACAAGTGTGAGAAGACAATCGAGAGTTAATTAAGAGACAACAGACAGATCTTGATTATTTCACATTACAAGATGGATGTACCACACGGCAGTGAAAAGAAGTATGTGAACTAAGAGGCACAATTGAGTCTCACGCAGAGGTTAGCTTTATTACTAGTAAATCTCCCATGGTGTAAGCTCATGTAAGCTGGATAATTCACTGTTTTATCGAGAAAGGAATCCTATATCATATAATGTACAATGTATTATTCTGTTGTTAAGGTAGAGATGTGTCCTTTAAAGCCACAATCTAATTGATGAATAAACACCACAGGCTAAATCAGAGATTGTTGTTTGGTGAGAGAATTTTACAGATTCAAAAGTACTCATATTTTTAAGCTCCATATCCATGACCGACTTTATTTCCTCTTATATTAAAAAAATATGCAATACAGCCAAGTACAACATCTGATGTGAGACAGGGCCCGAGATTCCAGGCTTTTCATATACTAGCAAATCTCCCTTGATGCCAACAATGATTGTACTGTTGTAAGGGGAAAGGTACTGGGTGTGGAAGGGTACACAGTTCCAGTGAAAGAATTTAGAAATAACTTTGTATGATATCGATCCAGAGACAGTTAAGTATTTTTTGATTGGTTCCTGGGAAAGTATTTTCCCAGTGTCAGCTGTGGCTCAGTGGGAAACGCACTTGCCTCGAAGTCTGAAGGTTGTAGGTTCAAGTCTCACTCCAGGAACTTGAGCACATAAATCTAGGCCGACAACCCAGTGCAGTGCTGCACTGTCAGAGGTGCCGTCTTTCGATGGGACATTAAACCGAGGCCCCTTCTGCTCTCTCAGGTGGACTTAAAAGATCCCATGGTACTATTTCGAAGAAGAGCAGGGGAGTTAGCACCGGTGTCCTGGCCAATATTTATCCCTCAGTCAACTTAACAAAAACAGATTATCTCGTCATTATCACATTGCTGTCTGTGGGAGCTTGCTGTGCGCAAATTGGCTGCGCTTCCCACATTACAACAGTGACTGCACTCCAAATATACTTCACTGGCTGTAAAGCTCTTTGAGACGTCCGGTGGTCGTGAAAGGCACAATATAAATGCAAGTCTTTCTTTCTAACCACTGTAGGTAGAAACAAATAAATCTGCAGATGTATTTTTTGCAGAGAATGCCAAGAAATGAGTCAAAATAATTTGCATATTTTCTTCTTTCTCCTATAGCTCTACAACAGTACTCTTCACCAAAACATTTATAAACCAATATAAAATTTTCCATCTGTACTTTTAAAAATAAAATCATGTGTTCTCTGGATGTGAGCGATACTGGCAAGGCCACAATTCTTGTCTGTCCCTAGATGCCTTGAGACGGTGGTGGTGGGCTGCTGCAGTCTTTGTGGTTATAAATTCCACTTTCCACATATATATTGGTGCCTATGTAAACTTGTCGCAATCATCAGTAGTTATGCTGCGGTACCCCAGTTCTGTAGCTCCCAGCTCTTTACCTTGTACTGCAGAGAAATTCCTATGGTCCAACCAACACAATAGCTCTGCTTTCCGAATGGGTGTATGTTATGATAGTTAACTCTAGACAATTTCAATTAAATTATATAAAACTGGAGCAAACTATATAATTTAAAAAGGATGACTGAATTACATCTACATGCCCTTGTCTAATTATTCCTTGACTCTAACCCTACTTCAACTGAACATTACACTGGGTCTTGACTGAATTTGCTGATTAAATGTAATAGATCAGCCAGCATAAAGTGTACATTATTTTTACTTTTAGTTACCTTAGAAAAAGTTGAAGAATCTATGCTTTACGTTATCTTTGATGTTGCAGACAACAGAAACTTGCCAGTTAACGTAAATGCATCCAACAATGGCTTGCTCGAGAAGAGGACAGGAATTACAAAAAGTAAGTCTTATGTTCTGCGAAAGCTGGCACATTATGCAAATGCCCAGTTTTGCGATCTATTTTTTTAGATATAAAAGAGATTATGCATATTGGAAGATTTAGTTTGGTAATTTATGTCTTTTCAATTAACATTGGTTTAGGAACTGGCATGAAGTCTAGACTTGGCCTTCTCTCATAGCTGCAGATCTCTGGCATTAAACATTTCAAGTACAGAAAATGCTACTGAAAAGTTTACACCATTTTCTTGTAAATTTTATTATTTTCACATCATAGTTACAAATCTTTTCATTAATGGATAGTGCTCAACTTAGTGAATAGCAACTGAGTGACTTGACTGATGTCTTTTTAAAGATAGTTTTTGTCGAATTATCCATTTTTGATCCACAGCTATTTTTTTTTAAACTACACGATTGGTGGTTTTCACTCCTGCAGACTACTTGCTGATTTGGAGTGTTCACCATCTATTCTGTTGTGATTTATTGCTGTTTGAACCAGATATGAAATATGAGCAAGCCAGCTGCAATTGCAATACAGAAATGTGCGAGTGACAGACAAAAATGCATTCTAGATGCAATGTTACAGATAAATAAAAAAAACATACCAGCATATCCTTCTCGACATTACTCACTGAGTCATCAGATACACTGTTTTATAATAAAAGGGGCCCTATGCCTTGTAATGCATAATATCAAGGCCATTGATTCACAGATCCTAAATAAGTCATTACCACCTGCTTTGTCCCAGGTTCATGTTAACTCCCACAAAAGACTTGCCTGACATTAATGATGTTGCTACATTACAGATAAGTTATCTTTGAGCAAAGTACACATAGAAACATAGAAAATAGGTGCAGGAGTAGGCCATTCGGCCCTTCGAGCCTGCACCACCATTCAATAAGATCATGGCTGATCATTCCTTCAGTACCCCTTTCCTGCTTTCTCTCCATACTCCTTGATCCCTTTAGCCATAAGGGCCACATCTAACTCCCTCTTGAATATATCCAATGAACTGGCATCAACAACTCTCTGCGGTAGGGAATTCCACAGGTTAACAACTCTCTGAGTGAAGAAGTTTCTCCTCATCTCGGTCCTAAATGGCCTGCCCCTTATCCTAAGACTGTGCCCCCTGGTTCTGGACTTCCCCAACATCGGGAACATTCTTCCCGCATCGAACCTGTCCAGTCCCGTCAGAATCTTGTGTGTTTCTATGAGATCCCCTCTCATCCTTCTAAACTCCAGTGTATAAAGGCCCAGTTGATCCAGTCTCTCCTCATATGTCAGTCCAGCAAACCGTGGAATCGGTCTGGTGAACCTTCGCTGCACTCCCTCAATAGCAAGAACGTCCTTCCTCAGATTAGGAGACCAAAACTGAACACAATATTCCAGGTGGGACCTCACCAAGGCTCTGTACAACTGCAGTAAGACTTCCCTGCTCCTATACTCAAATCCCCTAGCTATGACAGCCAACATACCATTTGCCTTCTTCACCGCCGTCTGTACCTGCATGCCAACTTTCAATGACTGATGAACCATGACACCCAGATCTCACTGCACCTCCCCTTTTCCTAATCTGCCACCATTCAAATAATATTCTGCCTTCGTGTTTTTGCCCCCAAAGTGGATAACCTCACATTTATCCACATTATACTGCATCTGCCATGTATTTGCCCACTCACCTAACCTGTCCAAGTCACCCTGCAGCCTCTTAGCGCCCTCCTCACAGCTCACACCGCCACCCAGTTTAGTGTCATCTGCAAACTTGGAGATATTACATTCAATTCCATCATCTAAATCATTAATATATATTGTAAAGAGCTGGGGTCCCAGCACTGAGCCCTGCAGCACTGCCTGCCATTCTGAAAAGCACCCGCTTATCCCGACTCTCTGCTTCCTGTCTGTCAACCAGTTCTCTATCCACGTCAGTACATTACCCCCAATACCATGTGCTTTAATTTTGCACACCAATCTCTTGTTTGGGACCTTGTCAAAAGCCTTTTGAAAGTCCAAATACACCATATCCACTGGTTCTCCCTTGTCCACTCGACTAGTTACATCCTCAAAAAATTCCAGAAGATTCATCAAGCATGATTTCCCTTTCATAAATCCATGCTGACTTGGACCGATCCTGTCACTGCTTTCCAAATCGCTGCTATTTCATCCTTAATGATTGATTCCAACATTTTCCCCACTACTGATGATAGGCTAACCGGTCTATAATTCCCTGTTTTCTCTCTCCCTCCTTTTTTAAAAAAGTGGTGTTACATTAGCAACCCTCCAGTCCATAGGAACTGATCCAGAGTCGATAGACTGTTGGAAAATGATCGCCAATGCATCCACTATTTCTAGGGCCACTTCCTTAACTACTCTGGGATGTAGACTATCAGGCCCTGGGGATTTATCAGCCTTCAATCCCGTCAATTTCCCTAACACAATTTCCCACCCAATAAGGATATCCTTCCGTTCCTCCTTCTCACTAGACCCTCGGTCCCTTAGTACATCCGGCTATCATGTCAAATTTAGTTAAAGCGGAGAAAGTGTGCTGCCACAAGGATTAATAGATACATTATATAATTTGTTCATTGAAAATATTTATTTTAATATTGTTCGTTATCCTAACTTCATTTTCAATTTTAGTTTTCCTGACCAGTTTCTTGACCTTTTATTTTTATATTCATTTTGGTTCTCTGCTACCAATTGTTTTATACTTTAGCAACCATCTACTTCTTGCTCTTATTCCCTCCATTTCTTTCATTGTTAACAATATTAGGGCTAGAAATTCCACATTGAAAACTAGCTCCGTTTTTTGGCACGATTGCTGATTAATGAACGATTTTTTTAATGCCAAAATACCAGCAAAAAAATGAGGACTAAGTTTCGGCAAACGTTTTTAAAATTTTGGCGTAGCGCTAAAATACCTCAGTTTTTAAGGATGGAGCTAAAAATTTGTGTGATAAAATAACACCCATTCTGCACATGCGCAAAAAAAGGAGAAAAAAAAAATCACCCGTTTTCCATGTGACGGTATATCCGCGCATGCGCAGTACACTTCCTGGTTTGGATCAGCCATTTTTAAAGACTATTGTAACTTGCAGGAGATTAAAGAGTACTTCCACACAGGAGCTCGAAAACAAAAAATGGACCATGAATTGGAAAGAAAAAGGGTCAGGAAGTTCATCCAAGATGCCAATGATGCCCTGGTAGCCACTGTGGAAAGTGGATGGCAACAGATTGGCAAGAAGGGTTGCCAATCTGGTAAACTGAAACCTCTAGCAATGGCTCAAGCTTGGGAGCCTGTTGCAGAGCAGGTTTCGGCAGCGGTGTCCATAGAGGGGGACGGCAAGCAGTGCCGGAAGAAGTGACAGGACTTTTGCCAAGTAGTTAAAGTAATATTTTTATTTATGCACTACAATTACTTGAATTGTAAATGTAATTATGTGTGTGTGCCACGACAGCAGAAGGCCCCTTTCTTAAAAATTTCTATTGCCATCCTTGCAGAAGAAGTTGTCCGACAACCAGAGAGCGGATGAAAACTGGTGGAGGTCTAGCAGGACTGCAGCCACAAACACCCCTGGAAATGAGGGTTGCAGGTATTTTTGGTGGCGCCAGAAGATTGACCACCCATGCAGAAGCTGGGCCCAGGTTGCAGAGAGAGGGCAAGTCCTGCAAAATCCACAGTCTGGGTTGGCTCAATGTTAAATACTGTGTGCTACGCTTCGGTTTATGCAATGTACTCTCCGTCGGTTATGCTTCGGTTTATGCGATGTACCATCATGCGTCGTGGTCCTTCAAATGAGCCTGCGCTATGTGAGCCTATGCATGACACCCTACCCCCCTTCCCCTGCTGCTAATCATTAGTCTGCTCCGTTATATTTTGCAGATGTTGCATAGACATCCAATAATGAAGCAGAAGGCCCCACCACTGTGCCACAACCAGAAATGAATGAGCCTGCCGACCTTGGCTATACTGAAGTTGTTATAGAGGCCGATCAGGATGAGGAGGATCAGGAAGACAATATTTTTTATTCTGGGCCGGGGTGGCGGGGGGGGGGGGGGGGGGGGTGAGGATTTAGGGGATGAGTCGGTGACACTGCAATTAGAGGGGGTGCATGTACCAAGCGCATTCGGCAGCTCTACGGCAAGGGGACATTTCACGGTTGTACGCCCTCCGAGGTGGCGGCGGGTCTCAGTGGGTTGCAGAAAAGCACATCCAGGGCAGCAACAGCAGGCCTGTCTGCACGGGTCAGGAGGAGGAGACCTGAACAGCGCTCTCCTGAAATGCAGGCTACAGGGGAGGTGTTAAGAGTTCATGGGAATGAGTGGGGAAGAGCATTGAGCTTACCAGATTGCTCCTGGAGGCCATGAGTGGGAGCAAGGGAAAAATAGTACCAGTGTGGAGGAATGGCAGCAAACTCTGCTGACATTCGGGAGGGCATGTCGGAGGGAATAGCAGCAGTGTCTGCAGAGATTAGGGGGGGGGGGGCAGGTCGGAGATGGCTCCTGCAATGCGGGAACACACCCAGGCTGCCATTGCCTAGTGGCAACTGACAGCATCAAGTGATGCCACTCCCACTCCAATCCTCAGACCAACCTCAACAGTCAGTGTCAGCGTGCAGATTGATCGACAGGCCAAGGGGTCCCAAGCCGGGCCTTCCGCAGCCACAGGTTTGCAAGGGCTTCCATTGTCGTCTCCTGGGTCTGCCACCAAGCGCTCCCCCCGCCCCCAGTCAAGCGCAGCACCCTACCCAAGACACTATCAAAACCCTTGAGCTCACCGGGAATAGGGCTGAGGGCAAGGTCGAGGTTAAGAAAGATGGGCATGGGGGGGGGGGGGAAAGGCTGCAGCTGAAGTTTGTTTGCTGCTGCTGTTCTGTTCTTTTATTATGTAATTGAAAAGTTTAAAGTTTAATATAACATTTTTTATTCAAGTTAAATGCCAAGTGTACAAATGTTTAATAACTGCAAATTTTTTTTCAACTAAACCAAATTTAGGTAGTGTCTCATTTCATTTACAGAATAACAGGTGGAAATAGTCAACATGTGGGATACAATGATCAAACGTGCCATTCAGCCTTGGGGCAAAGCAGTGAAGTATCAGATGCTGACGCAAGGCTCTTGCAATTGCGTAACGTGTACGTGTAACGTCCTCCCCCCTCGTCCTGCGGGTTGTAGTGGTTCCTCGTCCTCATCCTCTGTCATCAGCCTCCTTCCCCACCCCCCCACCTCAGTTAGCTGCAGGTATGAGCGCCTCTCCCTGCAAGCTCGTTTGGGGTAAAGCCTCCTCCCCATAAGTCTGCGAGCTCTTTTATTACGCAGATAATGCCACCCAATAAGCCTTTCTCGATGATAAGACAGGGCAGCATAAGCACACTCCACATATGACAAAGATAGAAGAGCCCCATTCTTTAAATGTCTTTAAAATGTCCTTGAAAATAAATTATAAACTCAAAAAGCTCAATCCGTAAACAGAGTCTTCCCTTCAAAAGCTGTAACTCAGTTCCGTTTTCCAAGATGGCGCCAGTGACGTTTTACAACTTTTAAAAACTTTTCACAAAAAACCCGTTTTAACATCCAACCTGCAATGGGGTACATTTATACTGACATTCTGAAGTCACAATCGTACCTGATCTTTTTGGAACAGCCCAGTGTTTTAAAAGAGGAACATTGATGCGTCGAAATTGCAGAGAACTAAAAATAGTTTTCCATAACATAAAATTATGTTTTAAATTGCCATTTTGAAGAAAGTACCAGCTAATTCGGAGTGATTTGACACGAGTTAGTTTTAGTGGGACCACTGGAAACAATCCAGAAATTGGATTTATGTTGAAGAAAACCCAAGATGGCGCCGTTAGCGCAGCTTTCCATCCGAATCCACCAGGTAAAGCAAGCTTTCGAAAAAACAGTATTTAAGCACTGTCCTTAAAAATATCCTTATCAGCGAAACTCGCAAGAAATCGCGTTATCGGTGGGTTTGACCCCGAGTAAAGTCACAAAATCGGTACTGGAAAAAAAAAATCAGCCTTTTTTTTTTAAGGACGGCGTTATACCACTGGCGAATCTAGCAAAAATGGCCCTAAATTCATTTAGCTCCAAAAAAAACCTTTTAGCTCCAAAATCATGGTGAATTTCAGGCCCTTAGTCTTTTCCCTCTGTTATTCTTCTTTCCTATGATATGTATCTGTTCCATCATCTCGTGACTGTGCCCATGGTAAACTATCCCTTCTCCTCCTGCTCGACCTGTCTGCAGCCTTTGACACGGTTGACCATGCCATCCTCCCCCAGTGTCTCTCCTCCGTCGTCCAGCTGATCGGGACCGCACTCACCTGGTTCCATTCTTATCTATCCAGTCGCATGTGCAATGGCTTCTCTTCCTGCGCCATTACCTGTGGTGTCCCCCAAGGATCGATCCTAAGCCCTCTCCTATTTTTTTATCTACATGCTACCCCTCAGCGATCTCACCACCATCTCTCCTGACCCCTCCACTGACTCCAAATTGTCAGATTGATTGGCCAAGATCTAGTATTGGATGAACATAAATTTCCTCCAACTATCTACTGGGAAGACCAAAGCCATTGTTTTCCATTCCATGGCCACCAACTCCATCCCTCTCCCTGTCGACTGGGACGTTCACAACCTTAGTGTCGTATCTGACCCCGAGATGAGCTTCTGACCACATATCCACTCCACCGCCAAGACTGCCGACATCCACATCGCCTGACTCCGCCCCTGCCTCAGGTATCTGCTGCTGAAACCCTTATCCAACCCTGGTTACCTCTATACTTGACTAATTTAGTGCTCTCCTGGCCGGCCTCCCATCTTCTACCATCCATAAACTTGAGTACATCTAAAACTCTGCTGCCTGTATCCTAACTCGCATCAAATCCCGCTCACCCATCACCCCCGTGCTCACTGACCGACATTGGCTTCCATGTCCAGCAACATCTCTATTTTAAAATTCTCATTCTTGCTTTCAAATCTCTCCATGGGCTCACCACATTCCATCTCTGTAACCTCCTCCAGCCCGACAACCTTCAGATCTTTTGCTCTCCTCCAATTCTATCGCTCCACCATTGGCGGCCGTGTCTTCAGCTGCTTAGTCCCTCAACTCCGAAATTCCCTCTCTACCCCACTCTCTCCTCCTTTAAGACGCTTTTTAAAACCTAACTGGACTAGATAATTTTGGCTATGAGGAAAGATTGGAGATGCTGGGTCTGTTTTCTTTGGAACAGAGAACACTGAGGGGAGACCTGATTGAGGTGTATAAAATTATGAGGGGTCTGGATAGAAATTACTCGTTTACCTTGGCAGAGGGGTCAACAACCAGGGGGCAAAGATTTAAAGTAACTGGTGAGGGGGGGGGTTTAAAAAGGAGATAGGAGGGGAAATGTCTTTACCCAGAGGGTGGAGGGGGTCTGGAACTCACTGCCTGAAAGGGTGGTAGAGGCAGAAAGCCTCAGCACATTTAAAAAAAAATACTTGGATATGCACTTAAAGTGCCGTAACCTACAGGGCTACGGACCAAGAGCCGGAAAGTAGGTTGGATAGCTCTTGGTCGGCCTGCGCGGACATGATGGGCCAAAAAGGCCTCCTTCTTTGCCGTAAATTTCTATGATTCTACCTCTTTAACTAAGCTTTTGATCATCTGCCCCACGATCTCCTCATGTGGCTAGGTGTCAAATTTTGTTTGTCAATGCTCCTGTGAAGTGCTTTAAGACATTTTACTATTTTAAAAGGCACTATAAATGCTAATTTTAGATGTAGTTATAACCTTAAAATGGACTATATTGCAGTCATCATTGCCACGGTGTTCTTGGATCTACTCTACCATCTCCTGGTTGTTACTTAATATCAGGTTTGACAGAGCTTCTGCTCACATGGGTTCCCTGACCAAGTGTTCCATCGAACAATCCAATATTGTATCCAGAATTTTTGTTTGATTCGTTCATAAGATGTGGGCGTCGTTGGCAAGGCCAGCATTTATTGCCATCCCCAACTGCCCTCAAGAAGGTGGTGGTGAGCCGCCTGCGTGAACCGTGTGGTGAAGGTACAGTCAATTGTGTTTTTCGGGAATTCCAAGATTTTGAACGAGCGATGACTTCCAAGTCAAATAGCCCCAGTTAATTTCCTTCCTTTCCACTCTATCCACAGGGCTTCCACCTTATTTGATTCAGGTGTAGATAGGCCCAATTGTGTTATAATCAAACTCTTTCACATAATGGCTACATTCTCTCCGTGTTTATCTTTTCTATCCCTACAAAGTAATCTGCATCCTTGTAGAGGTACAGCGTCGAGAATCCGGCGTTCCAGAATCCGTACTGCTCCAGAATACGGGATGATCCGTGGCGGGGTCGTCCGGGAAATGTTCCAGAATCCAGACCCCTGCTTCGGGCCACCACCGACCTCCCCCCCCACCCCACCCCACCCCAACCCCTGGCCAATCGACCCCTTCACCTCTCACCCACCCTCCCCAGCACTCCATCGCCCTCCCCCTCCCTACCTACCTACCTTCGCCCAAGCGTTTCGGGACTCGAGACGTCGGAAAGACGTTCCGAAGTCCGGAAATACACAAACCTGGGCTCAGGCATTTCCGGATTCAGGACATCATAAAGACGTTCTGAAGTCCGGAAATAAACAGAATCCGGAGCGGCCTCGATCCTGAGACTTCGGATTCTTGATGTTGTACTTGCACCTTTGTCCAACCTGCATCATTGCTGAAGCAGGACATGGCAACAAAGCTATGATTAGAACAAAATCCATTTGACAAATGATCTTGGCAACTGACCAAATCCCAGTATTGAGTTTCTTTTCAGTGTAGGCATGAAATTGAACGGCAAGCATCCCAGATCACGCTCATGTGCCTCCAAGCGCAGCGACAATGGTTTGGACCTTGAAGCTGATAATCAGAACAGTTGATGTACAGTCGAAGTGGCTGCATTGAGAGAGAAAGATTTTGAGGTGGGAAGAGGAAGGGAAAAATATGCTGAAGATTTTTTTTTTAAGAATTTAAGAATATCAGCTCCTGAATCACACATATGCTACTACATTACTGTCATTCTCTACTTGGTTCCCACCCACCACCCCACCCACTTTCCCAAGAACTACATCCTTGATTATTGCTAAGAAACCAGGATTGGCAGCCAACCAGAATTCTCCAACACAACAAAGCTTTGATTTGGACAAAATCCAATTTGGCTCCGAATGCAGGTTACATCATCACATTTCAACATCACTGAAAACTTATGAACAGGATGTCAAGTAAACAAATGTACTTCAGTTCCGTTCCAACAGTTACACAGAAAATAGCAGATCGCTAGGGAGGCATTATAAAAGGTGCATTACAGCCCCAACAGTCTGAGCCACAGACAAAATAAATAGGACATTACATACACTTATTTTAATCCATCCTACCACCTATTCTCACAAATATAAGCACAAACTGTATACTTACCTAGTTTCCTTAAATGTAGCCAATACCTTAACATTGGGTAGCATAGAAACAAGCAGAAGGCCTTTAAACCAAGAACAGTCGACTTCATGGGCCAATCTGTTCACATCCTAACCCACTGAGCCAGAGTGACAAGATGGAGGTCCACACGATTCCTTAGAGATTGTTCAAAAGTGGGTTGCTTGCTGTGTTCACTACATTCACAATTTTTCAGATTATGAAGCAGTATGCTAATATATTAGCATGGATAGAGGTTTGGCTAACTAACAGAAAACAGAGTCGGGATAAATGGGTCATTTTCCAGTTGGCAAACAGTGACTAGAGGGGATCGGTGCTGGGGCCTCAACTATTTACAATCTATATTAATGACTTGGATGAAGGGACCGAGTGTAATGTAACCAAATTTGCTGATGATACAAAGATGAGTGGAAAAGCAAATTGTGAGGACAAAAAATCTGAAAAGTGATAGACAGGCTCAGTGAGTGGGCAACAATTTGGCAGATGGAGTACAATGTGGGAAAATTTGACAGAAAAAAAACCAGAAGCGAAATTATAATTTAAATGGAGAAAAATTGCGAAATACTGCAGTACAGAGGGACATGGGGAGGTCCTTGTGCAGGAAACACAAAAAGTTAGTATGCAGGTACAGCAAATAATCAGGAAAGCAAATGGAATGTTGGCCTTTATTGCAAGGGGGAGAGAGTATAAAAGCAGAGAAGTCCTACTACAACTGTACAGGGTAATGGTGAGGCCACACCTAGAGTACTGCGTACAGTTTTGGTCTCCTTATTTAAGGAAGGATATACTTGTATTGGAGGCTGTTCAGAGAAGGTTCACAAGGTTGATTCTGGAGATGAGGAGTTTGACTTATGAAGATAGGTTGAGTAGGTTTGGCCTATACACATTGGAGTTCAGAAGAATGAGAGGTGATCTTATCGAAACATATAAGATAATGAGGGGGATTGACAAGGTGGATGCAAAGAAGATATTTCCACTAATAGGGGAAACTAAAACTAGGGGACATTGTCTCAGAATATGGGGCCACCCATTTAAAACTGAGATGAGGAGGAATTTCTACTCTCAGAGGGTTGTAAATCTGTGGAATTCTCTGCACCAGAGAGCTGTAGGGGCTAGCTAGGTCATTGAATATATTTAAGGCGGAGATAGACAGATTTTTGTGCGATAAGGAAATAAAGATCTATGGGGAGCGAGCAGAGAAGTGGAGCGGAGTCCATGATCAGAACAGCCATGATCTTATTAAATTTCTGTCAAACTTTCCCACATTATACTCCATCTGCCAAATTGTTGCCCACTCACTTAGCCTGTCTATCACTTTTCAGATTTTTTGTGTCCTCACAATTTGCTTTTCCACTCATCTTTGTATCATCAGCAAATTTGGTTACATTACACTCGGTCCCTTCATCGAAGTCATTAATATAGATTGTAAATAGTGGCTGGCTCTGTTGCACAGGAGGGCAGGAAAAAGAGTGGGAGAGCGATAGAGAGAGGGGTTTCAATTGTGAGGGGAATCGATAGGCGTTTCTGCGGCTGCAACCGAGACTCTAGGATGGTATGTTGCCTCCCTGGTGCAAGGGTCAAGGATGTCTCGGAGCGGGTGCAGGACATTCTAAAAAGGGAGGGAGAACAGCCAGTTGTCATGGTGCACATTGGTACCAACGACACAGGGATGAGGTCCTACGAAACGAATTTAAGGAGCTAGGAGCTAAATTAAAAAGTAGGACCTCAAAAGTAGTAATCTCGGGATTGCTACCAGTGCCACGTGCTAGTCAGAGTAGGAATCGCAGGATAGCGCAGATGAATACGTGGCTTGAGCAGTGGTGCAGCAGGGAGGGATTCAAATTCCTGGGGCATTGGAACCGGTTCTGGGGGAGGTGGGACCAGTACTGCACCTGGGCAGGATCGGAACCAATGTCCGAGGGGGAGTGTTTGCTAGAGCTGTTGGGGAGGAGTTAAACTAATATGGCAGGGGGATGGGAACCAATGCAGGGAGACAGAGGGAAACAAAAAGGAGACAAAAGCAAAAGACAGAAAGGAGATGAGGAAAAGTGGAGGGCAGAGAAACACAAGGCAAAGAACAAAAAGGGCCACTGTACAGCAAAATTCTAAAAGGACAAAGGGTGTTAAAAAAACAAGCCTGAAGGCTGTGTGTCTTAATGCAAGGAGTATCTGTAATAAGGTGGATGAATTAACTGTGCAAATAGATGTTAACAAATATGATGTGATTGGGATTACAGAGACGTGGCTCCAGGATGATCAGGGCTGGGAACTCAACATCCAGGGGAATTCAACATTCAGGAAGGATAGAATAAAAGGAAAAAGGAGGTGGGGTAGCATTGCTGGTTAAAGAGGCGATTAATGCAATAGTTAGGAAGGACATTAGCTTGGATGATGTGGAATCTATATGTGTAGAGCTGCAGAACACCAAAGGGCAAAAAACATTAGTGGGAGTTGTGTACAGACCTCCAAACAGTAGTAGTGATGTTGGGGAGGGCATCAAACAGGAAATTAAGGATGCATGCAATAAAGGTGCAGCAGTTATAATGGGTGACTTTAATATGCACATAGATTGGGCTAACCAAACTGGAAGTAATACGGTGGAGGAGGATTTCCTGGAGTGCATAAGGGATGGTTTTCTAGACCAATATGTCGAGGAACCAACTAGGGGGGAGGCCATCTTAGACTGGGTGTTGTGTAATGAGAGAGGATTAATTAGCAATCTCGTTGTGCGAGGCCCCTTGGGGAAGAGTGACCAGAATATGGTGGAATTCTGCATTAGGATAGAGAATGAAAGTTAATTCAGAGACCATGGTCCAGAACTTAAAGAAGGGTAACTTTGAAGGTATGAGGCGTGAATTGGCTAGGATAGATTGGCTAATGATACTTAAGGGGTTGACTGTGGATGGGCAATGGCAGACATTTAGAGACCGCATGGATGAACTACAACAATTGTACATCCCTGTCTGGCGTAAAAATAAAAAAGGGAAGGTGGCTCAACCGTGGCTATCAAGGGAAATCAGGGATAGTATTAAAGCCAAGGAAGTGGCATACAAATTGGCCAGAAATAGCAGCGAACCCGGGGACTGGGAGAAATTTAGAACTCAGCAGAGGAGGACAAAGGGTTTGATTAGGGCAGGGAAAATGGAGTACGAGAAGAAGCTTGCAGGGAACATTAAGACGGATTGCAAAAGTTTCTATAGATATGTAAAGAGAAAAAGGTTAGTAAAGACAAACGTAGGTCCCCTGCAGTCAGAATCAGGGGAAGTCATAACGGGGAACAAAGAAATGGCAGACCAATTGAACAAGTACTTTGGTTCGGTATTCACTAAGGAGGACACAAACAACCTTCCGGATATAAAAGGGGTCAGAGGGTCTAGTAAGGAGGAGGAACTGAGGGAAATCCTTATTAGTCGGGAAATTGTGTTGGGGAAATTGATGGGATTGAAGGCTGATCAATTCCCAGGGTCTGATGGACTGCATCCCAGAGTACTTAAGGAGGTGGCCTTGGAAATAGCGGATGCATTGACAGTCATTTTACAACATTCCATTGACTCTGGATCAGTTCCTATCGAGTGGAGGGTAGCCAATGTAACCCTACTTTTTAAAAAAGGAGGGAGAGAGAAAACAGGGAATTATAGACCGATCAGCCTGACATCAGTAGTGGGTAAAATGATGGAATCAATTATTAAGGATGTCATAGCAGCGCATTTGGAAAGAGGTGACATGATAGGTCCAAGTCAGCATGGATTTGTGAAAGGGAAATCATGCTTGACAAATCTTCTGGAATTTTTTGAGGATGTTTCCAGTAGAGTGGACAAGGGAGAACCAGTTGATGTGGTATATTTGGACTTTCAGAAGGCTTTCGACAAGGTCCCACAAAAGAGATTAATGTGCAAAGTTAAAGCACATGGGATTGGGGGTAGTGTGCTGACATGGATTGAGAACTGGTTGTCAGACAGGAAGCAAAGAATAGGAGTAAATGAGTACTTTTCAGAATGGCAGGCAGTGACTAGTGGGGTACCGCAAGGTTCTGTGCTAGGGCCCCAGCTGTTTACACTGTACATTAATGATTTAGACGAGGGGATTAAATATAGTATCTCCAAATTTGTGGATGACACTAAGTTGGGTGGCAGTGTGAGCTGCGAGGAGTATGCTATTAGACTGCAGAGTGACTTGGATAGGTTAGGTGAGTGGGCAAATGCATGGCAGATGAAGTATAATGTGGATAAATGTGAGGTTATCTACTTTAGTGGTAAAAACAGAGACACAGACTATTATCTGAATGGTGACAGATTAGGAAAAGGGGAGGTGCAACGAGACCCGAGTGTTATGGTACATTAGTCATTGAAGGTTGGCATGCAGGTACAGCAGGCGGTTAAGAAAGCAAATGGCATGTTGGCCTTCATAGTGAGGGGATTTGAGTACAGGGGCAGGGAGGTGTTGCTACAGTTGTACAGGTCCTTGGTGAGGCCACACCTGGAGTATTGTGTACAGTTTTGGTTTCCTAACTTGAAGGACATTCTTGCTATTGAGGGAGTGCAGCGAAGGTTCACCAGACTGATTCCCAGGATGGGGGGACTGACCTATCAAGAAAGACTGGATCAACTGGGCTTGTATTCACTGGAGTTCAGAAGAATGAGAGGGGACCTCATAGAAATGTTTAAAATTCTGATGGGTTCAGACAGGTTAGATGCAGGAAGAATGTTCCGAATGTTGGGGAAGTCCAGAAACAGGGGTCACAGTCTCAGGATAAGGGGTAAGCCATTTAGGACCGAGATGAGGAGAAACTTCTTCACCCAGAGTGGTGAACCTGTGGAATTCTCTACCACAGAAATTTGTTGAGGCCAATTCACTAAATATATTCAAGAAGGAGTTAGATGAAGTCCTTACTACTCGGGGGATCAAGGGGTATGGTGAGAAAGCAGGAATGGGGTACTGAAGTTGCATTTCAGCCATAAACTCATTGAATGGCGGTGCAGGCTAGAAAGACCGAATGGCCTACTCCTGCACCTATTTTCTATGTTTCTAAATGGTGGAACAGGCTCGAGGGGCCAAATGGCCTACTCCTACTCCTATTTCTTATGTTCTTATGTTCAGTCCATGTCTGCATGCAGTAAGACCTGGGCAATATCCAAGCTTGGGCTGATTAAGTGGCAAATAAACAAAAAAGTGGCAGGCATTGACCACCTCCAACAATAGAGAGCAGAACCGCCATCCCCTGATAGGTGAATCTACCATCAACATCATCCTGGGGTTACCATTGATCAGAAGCTCAACTGGACCAGCCATATAAAATGCTGTAGCTATTAGAACATGCTAGAGACTGGGTATTCTGCTGCAAGTGGCTCACTGCCCGACTTCCCAAAGCCTCTCCACAAGACGTCTTACAAGTCAGAAATGGGTTTGCCTGGATGGGTGCAGCTGCAACAACAAATAAAAAAACTCGACACTATCCAGGACAAAGCAGTCTACTTGAGCGTTACCCCATCCACCAGATTAAATATCCATTCCATCTACCACTAGCTTACTGTGGCTGCAGTGCATACTATAGACAGGATACACTGCAGCAAGTCGGCAAGATCCCCCAAAAACATGACCTCCACCACCCAGAAGGACAAGAGCAGGAGGTGCATGGGAACAACATTACCGACAAGTCACACACCATCCGACCTGGACATGCGTCACCGTATCTTCATCGTCCCAGGATTACATTTCTGGAACTCCATACCGAACAGCAATGTACATTCACCACAAGGAACGTTATGGATCAAAAAGTCTGCTCACTAGTACCTCCATAAGGGCAATTGGGGATGGGCACTATATGCTGGCCTTGTCAGGGATGCCCATTCCTGATCGCAGCCAGTTCATAACTAATTCGCATCACTACACAAATCACTGAATGTGAACATTAACAGGTTAGTAATTTCTACTGGAAAATTTCACGAATCCACAAGTAAATCGGCTGCGTCAAGGTATTGCTTGACTCAGGGTTAACGCCTGTTGGTACTGCTTGACGTATTAACTTAAGTGATTTGCTAACAAACATGAAAGCATACATATTCCAGCAGTTTGCCGTCTTGGATTGCACAAAATAGCAAAAGAATCATACAGCGCAGACAGCCATTCAACCCATCGTGCCTGCGTTAGCTCTCTTCGTAAAGCTATATAATTAGTCCCACTCTCTTGCTCTTTCCCCCCAGCCCTGCAATTTACTCTAAGTTTCTATTCACGTCTCTTTAGAAAGTTACTCTTGAATTTGCTTCCACCATCCTTTCAGGCAATGAAACTTACGGAGTGAAAATAAAAACCATTTCTTCATCTCCCCCTGCCTTTTTTTGCTAATTATCTTTAATCTGTCCCCTCTGGTTACTGACCCTCCTCAGAGTAGAAATCCTTTTTCCTTGTCGACTCTCAAATCCCTCACAATTTTGAACACCTCTTTTAAATCTCCCCTTAACCTTTTTGCTCTCAGGAGAACAATCCCAGCTTCTCTATTCAGTCCATGTAACTGAATTCCCTCATCCCTGGTACCATTCTGGTAAATCTCCTCTGCATCCTCTCCAAGGCCTTGACATGCTTTCTAAAGTGTGGTGCCCAGAATTGGACACGATATTCTCGCTGAGGTCTAATCAGTGATTTATAAAGGTTTACCATCACTTCGTAGCTTTTATACTCAATGCCTCTATTTTATTTTTAAAGCCAGGGATCCCATATGCCTTTTTAAACAACTTTACCAACTTGTCCTCCCACCTTCAACGGTTTGTGTATGTTAACCACAAGGTGTCTCTGTTCCTGCACCTCCTTTAAAATTGTACCATTTAGTTTATACTGCATCTAATTTTTACTTCCAAAATGCATCGCTTCACACTCATCATCACAGGCAGTCCCTCGGAATCGAGGAAGACTTGCTTCCATTCCTGAAGTGAGTTCTTTGGTGGCTGAACAGTCCAGACTCTGCCACAGGTGGGACAGACAGTCGTTGAGGGAAGGGGTGGGTGGGACTGGTTTGCCGCACGCTCTTTCCGTTGTCTGCGCTTGATTTCTGCACGCTCTCGGCGATGAGACTCTAGGTGCTCAGCGCCCTCCCGGATGCACTTCCTCCACTTGGGGCGGTCTTGGGCCACAGTGGGGATGTCGCACTTTATCACTTCACACATCTCTGCATTAAGTGTCATTTGTCATGTGTCTGCCAATTTCACCAGTCTATGTCCTCCGGAAGTCTGCAACTATCCTCCTCACTGTTCACTACATTTCTAAACTTTGTGTCATCTGCAAACTTTGAAATTATGCCCTCTATACCAAAGTATATATCAAAGAGCAGTGGTTCCAATACCAACTCATGGGGACACCACTATATACTTCCCTCCAGTCTGGAAAAATAACCATTCAACACAACATTCTGCTTTCTGTCCCTTAGCCAATTTCATATCCATGCTCTTAAATCCAATGGGCTACAATTTTGCTAACAACTTCATTATGTGGTACTTTGTCAAATGCCTTTTGAAAGTCCATATACATAACCTTCATCAACCCTCTCCATTATTTCATCGAAGAACTCTATCAAGTTAGTCAGTTACGATTTGCCTTTATCATGTTCTGCCAAGTGAGAATTAATTTTGTCTCAGATTATTGTCTCTAGAAGCTTCCCAACCGATGTTCAGCTGACTGGCTGCTAGTTTATCTCTCTCCCCTTTTTTGAACAGAGGTGTAACATTTGCAACCCTCCAGTCCACTGGCACCACTCCCATATTTGTTTAAGGAAAGGTCGTATCTGACTAACTTGATTGAATTTTTCGAGGAGGTAACCAGGAGGATCGATGAGGGCCATGTGTATGATGATATGTATATGGATTTCAGCAAGGCTTTTGATAAGGTCCCACAAGGCAAACTGGTCACAAAAGTAATAGCCCATGGGATCCAAGGCAAAGTGGCAAGTTGGATCCAAAATTGGCTCAGACAGGATGCAAAGGGTAATGGTTGATGGATGTTTTTGTGACTGGAAGGCTGTATCCAGTGGGGCTCCACAGGGCTTAGTGCTGGGTCCCTGTGGGATGAGGGACACAAAATCTGTAAAAGGACAGACAGGCTAAGTGAGTGGGCAAAAATTTGGCAGATGGAGTATAATGTTGGAAAGTGTGAGGTCATGCACTTTGGTAGAAAAAAATCAAAGAGCAAGTTATTATTTAAATGGAGAAAGATTGCAAAGTGCCGCAGTACAGCGGGACCTGGGGGAACTTGGGCATGAAACGCAAAAGGATAGTATGCAGGTACAGCAAGTGATCAGGAAGGCCAATGGTATCTTGGCCTTTATTGCAAAAGGGGATGGAGTATAAAAGCAAGGGAGTCTTGCTACAGCTATATAAAGTATTGGTGAGGCCACACCTGGAATACTGCGTGCAGTTTTGGTTTCCATATTTACGAAAGGATATACTTGCTTTGGAGGCAGTTCAGAGAAGGTTCACCAGGTTGCTTCCGGGGATGAGGGGATTGACTTATGAGGAAAGGTTGAGTAGGTTGGGCCTCTACTCATTGGAATTCAGAAGAATGAGAGGCGCGATCTTATCGAAACGTATAAGATTATGAGGGGGCTTGACAAGGTGGATGCAGGGAGGATGTTTTCACTGATGGGGGAGACTAAAACTAGAGGGCATGATCTTAGAATAGGGGGCCACCCATTTAAAACAGAGATGAGAAATTTCTTCTCTCAGATGAACCTATGGAATTCGCTGCCTCAGAGAGCTGTGGAAGCTGGGACATTGAATACATTTAAGACAGAAATAAACAGTTTCTTAAACGATAAGGGGATAAGGGGTTATGGGGAGCGGGCGGGAAGTGGAGCTGAGTCCATGATCAGATCAGCCATGATCTTATAGAATGGTGGAGCAGGCTCGAGGGGCTGTATGGCCTACTCCTGTTCCTATTTCTTATGTTCTTCTGTACTTTGCTTATTGTGGTATACATCAATGACTTGGACTTGAATGTTGGGGGTATGATCAAGAAGTTTGCAGATGACACTAAAATAGGCTGTTTAGTTGATAATGAAGAAAGCTGCAGACTGCAGGAAAATATCAATGCACTGATCAGGTGGGCAGAATAGTGACAAATGGAATTCAATCCGGTTAAGTGTGAGGTAATGCATTTGATGAGGTCTAACAAGGGAATAAACATTAAATGGTACGACACTGAAAAGTGTAGATGAACAAAGGGACCTTGGAGTGCATGTCCACAGATCCCTGAAGGTAGCAGGCCAGGAAGATAAAGTGGTTAAGAAGGCATATGGAATACTTGCCTTTATTAGTCGAGACATGGAATACAAGAGCAAGGAGGTTATGCTTGAACTGTATAAAACACTGGTTAGGCCGCAGCTGGAGTACTGTGTGCAATTCTGGTCACCACATTACAGGAAAGATGTGATTGCATTGGAAAGGGTACAGAGGAGATTTACAAGAATGCTGCCTGGACTGGAGAATTTCGGCTACGAGGAAAGATTGGAGATGCTGGGTCTGTTTTCTTTGGAACAGAGGAGGCTGAGGGGAGATCTGATTGAGGTGCATAAAATTCTGAGGGGCCTGGATAGAAATGACATGTTTCCCTTGGCAGAGGGGTCAATAGCCAGAGGGCATAGTTTTAAGGAATTGGGGGGAGGTCTAGAGGAGATATGAAGGGAAATGTCTTCACCCAGAGGATGGTGGGGGTCTGGAACTCATTGCCTGAAAGGATGGTAGAGGCAGAAACCCTCACCACATTTAAAAAATACTTGGATGTGCACTTAAAGTGCCATAACCTACAGGGCTACGGACCAAGAGCTAGAAAGTGGGATCAGGCTGGATAGCCCTTGGTCGGCCGACGCAGACACGATGGGCAGAAATGGCCTCGTTCCGTGTTCTAAATCTTTATGATTCTATGATATCCAAGGAGGATTTAAAGATTGTGGCTAGAGTCTCCGTTATTTGCACCCTTACTTCCCTCTGAAACAGAGAAAGCATCCCATCCGGACCGGCCCAGCACTGCCAACTGTTTTAGAACCTCCGCATTAACGATTTTTATCCTATCCAATTTCTCTACCCCCTCCTCCTTTACAGATACATTGGCAGAATCCTCTTATTTAGTGAAGACAGGTGTAAAGCACTCATTTAGTACCTCAGCCATCCCATCTGCCTTCATAAGATGATTTCCTTTTTGGTTCTGAATTGAGCCCCACTTGTCCGTTGACTATCATTTTACTCTTTATACTTTTATGAAAGACATTAGTGATCCCTTTTATATTACCTGCTAATCCTTTCTCATATATTCTCTTTGCACATCTTATTTCCTTGATCTGTTTTCCTTTGCACTCTGTATTCAGCTCGATTCTCTATTGTATTATGAACCTGACATTTATCATAAGCCTCATTTCTCTGTTTCATTTTAACCTCCATTTCTACAGTCATCCAGGGAACTCTAGCTTTGAATGCCTTCCTTTCCCCCCCATGAGCATGTATTTAGTATGTACCTCAACTAGCTCCTCTTTGAAGGCCTCCCATTGCTCATTTATGTTCTATCTGCCAATTTTTGTTTCTAATCCACCTGGGTCAGATCCCTTTTTCAACTCACTGAAATTAGTCATCTCCCAGTTGAGTATTTTCAACTTTGATCGTCCTTTTCCATAACTATTCTAAACCTAAGTATATTTAAATCATTAATTTTGCAGTATGGCCATCCATCATAACCAATCATACATCTATAATGTATCTATTTGTAAACACACAAACAGATATTATCAAAACATTTAGTACACCTATGTACAAATTGCTATCATTTTTACAATTGCCATTCCATGAAATCATATACAAATCGTACTCCCATTGCATGAAGGAGATTCATAATCCAAAATTTACAGTAAAAAATATTGTAATTTATTCATGTTATCCTTTACTGAATGGCCATAGATGTGCCGCTGACCGAAGTTTCAATAATGTAATGACGTTAAAATTCTCCAAATATTTACTATTATCAGATCTCTCATGGTGTTGCCCATGGTGAGTCGTAACTAGTAATCCAGAGACCAAGACTAATATTGCAGAGAATGCATGTTCAAATCCCAAAGCAGTTCAAAAATTTGAATGCAGTTTTTAAAACCTGGAAATAAAAAGTTGGTATCAGCAAAAGTGACCATGAAGCTGTCAGACTGTCATAAAAAGATAACAGGCACTGATGTTATAGTTGGAAATAGGCACTCTTCGTAATGGAGAGGATACGGAGCCAGAAGCTCAATTCGGGATTGAATTGATGCTATGGTTATGAAAAGACTGATTCAACCTGCTAGTGGCCGGGGAGAGGAGTGAAATTGATGGAAAGGGTCATTATAGGCCGTCCCTCGAATGAGGATAACTTAATGGAAAGGGAATAGAGTTTGTGGTGGGAACCAGAGATGATAAATACTGGGAAGACAGAACCTAACAGGGGTGACGGGACGGGACAGGACTTGCAGCTCATCCAAGACTGGGTTTCAGACAAGCTGTCCGACAACAAAGCAAAAGTGGTGGGAATGAGAGCAGCATTTTCATGTTTATTATCCGCTGCCCATTTGCAGACCTCCTGCTACCAATTCTGGTCACCCTGGTGGCATAGTTACCCTGTATGCTTTTCTTGGTAGTCTAGTGGCTGGCCTTTGCACATATTCACCTTCTTGCTTTCCCTGGTGATAGCAGTTGGCCTCAATCCTACCAATCCAATCCTTGCATCACTCCACATCACGATCTGTGACCTCTGGATGCGCAGCCCCTTATCTAATCTCATGACCATTACCAGACGCCCTTCCACAACATCACCCACTTCCTTACCTGTATCTTTATCCTTCATGTTGGCAAATCACCACTAAATCTATTGATTAGAAATCTTATTCAGAAGTACTTACTCATTGTGAAACAAATATCTCGCATTAACTGTAAGTACCTTAGCAAAACAAAAGGCATCTTTTTAGCTTAATAGCCCTTTGTAAAAAAAAAAGAACTTAGCTTGACATTTGCTAAATACACGATAATTGCTTATCGGACTTTGAAAAGTAAAATGCCAAATGAAATTGGCAAAATTGGCAAAAACAGGGCTCGGTGGGTTAGTAAACAGAAGCAGCAAAAATGGGAAGGGGGTACAGATTCACTAATGTCCACTGATTTTCTGGTGTGGCTGCGATGCCACTAATATATTTATTGTGCCCACTGCTCCATTAATTTACTGATTTGTTGGTATGACTGCCCCATGAATTTATTGATTTGTGCCTCCTGCTCCATTAATACATTGATTTGTTGGTGCGTCTGCTGACCTATTGAATTTATTCATTCACTGCTGCCTACTTCGCCATTTAATTCATCGGTGCCTGTTGCTGTAGTAACTTAATTGACTTGATGCCCAATGCTGTCTTAATTCATTTCCTGCTGCCCACACAAGGACCATTATTCTTCATGCCAACTATGGCATCAGGTTAGCTTACATTTTTCAGCATTTTTACTGCAGAAGCCTCTTATCTGATGGAAACCCACATTGGCTCAAAAATTTAAAAAGCTGATAAAACAGTAACCAGAGTCAGGTAGAATTTACGCCGTGGAATGTTTTATACATTGAAGGTGCTATATAAATGCAAGTAGTAGTAGTTGTAGCAACTGTTCGATTCAAACAATACCATATATATATATATATATATATCTGAATCAATCACAAAACATGTGTTTAACTTGTGTGGCTCAGCTCTTCCCTCAAGCAAACTGCTCAGTGGCAGCAACACTGGGTCGAGCTTCAGCTTGGGACCTGGTTACTGCAAGTGTGGCAGTTTATTTTTTTTTAAACTCATTTTACCACAACTATATTGAAAGAGCCAGTAGCAAGCTTCACTTTGGTCACACTCGCACTTTAGATCAATAGTTTTGGATAACATACAAGCACAAATATGTTAACCCAAACTATTAATTAAATAAAATTCTTCCGCTAGTGCAGAAGTCCAAAAATGAGTTTTTTAAAAAAATTATTCAACAAGGGGATTATTTGTAGGTTCAAAAATAACTCCGTCTAATTAAAAAAGTCAATTTGAGCATTGGCAAGCTTGTCAACTTCAGAGAGCATTATAGCCGAGCCTGACCTTGTCCTGATCTGGTCTGCACACACACATACACACACATTTCTAGCTGGGATTTCTGGGCAGCAATCAGCACCAGGAACCCGACCTGACTGCCCACTTTCCAATGCAGTAGGGCCAATATCTAGTACCTCTACTGTTGCATAGACCGAGTTCAGCTAGTTCAGACTAGGGACTGAACCTGGTTTGTATGGGTCATCTACTCCCAAGATAGACTTGCTGAGCCACTGGGACACCCCATGATTTGTCATTTCGATGGAGAGTTGACCAGTGATGATGTCCTTTTAGGTGCCCCCAGGTAGGATCACACTATTAACTGACCAAAATAATTACCTGAATCATTAACATTGGAACTTTTAAATAAGAAATAAAAATGCAAAAAGAGACGTTGCAGCAAAAGTAACAACAGGCAACATTTTACAGAATTTCTAATGCACTGACTCTGTACATATTGATGCGCCTAAGTGATGCAATATAGATTACATTAAAGATTGGGAGTATTTCATTTAGGGTCAAATTGACAATTCAATGGTCACAGGAAAAATGAATGAATCATCAACTTCAATTAACTACTATTTGCGATAGGCCTACTTTGGAATTAACAGGAGATCTCAGCAGTAACCTTTCCAGGGAGAAAGCAATTAAAATATTGAACGAATTCATTTTCTTGTTTGGTTTAAAAATGTACCGAGTACACATTGTGAGCGCTGATTACATTGACAAAATTAGCCCAGAAATGCTCCTGTAAGCAGAGATATAGCTATTAACTCAATACATATCACAGATCTTAGAATTTCAACTGTGTACATCAGTTCAGTCCCCACACACTGCTCTGAGTGAAGCTTCCCAGATGTACATCAAAGCATCTCTCCTCCTGTGACCTTCCTCCCCTTTTAAGAACCACATTTTCCTCGAGGCAGAACTTGGCAAAAGTGCCTCTGAAGCCACCACCAGAAGGCGGCTTAAGCTTCTCACAGATGGCTGGCAGCAGATTAGAACAATGCTATCTGACAGCTCTCAGATACAGTGGGACAGACAGGAATCCTTGGATAAACTTCCAGTCAGGTAATACCCAGTCTTAGAGCAATGAAGAAAGGCAGGAAGTGCAGTGAAGCCACAATTTACCTGAAACGATCAGTTTCCAGAGGGAGATTTGAGCAATATGGTGGAGAGGATGAGATCATCCAAAAAAAGAGTCGGCGTGTTGATTCAAATGGCTTTATTCACTTTCTTGAAGTTTCCTATGATCCTAACCTGCTTTTTATAGATACTGGTGAAAATCTCCTCATGCTGCTCAGTGAGTCAGATACCTTGTGTTTATAACGATAATGGTGTGTACAGCTCGCAACAACGGCTTGGAAGATGTAGCGATTGGGATTATCCACTCTGCTAATCTACCAGAAAATGATTTGGCTTCTTTTTCTCTCATTTTTCAGCCATTCCATTGTTGGTTACTTAATTTAATTTTTCAAATTGGTGTTCGAGATCACTGAGCTTTGATCTACACAAGAAAACCACAAAATGGTCCAAGGAAAATCTAAGCACAATTTTCCTTCCAATCACTGGGAGTAGCAAATTTCAGACTAATTCCACTCAGGCGATGCAATCGCACCTACAAAACTTTCACACTGATCAATAAACTACATCTGGGCTAAGATGAGTTAGAAATCGGAGTCTAAAGTGCTTCACGAATACAATTTTTAAGGAATTGAAACTTTTTATATTTAGTGGAACTTGGCGGGTGGGGGAAGAGGTCAGAGTACTAATTTTATTGAAATCCAAAAACATTTCTGTTAAATATAAAGCTGACCCTATTGCCAGATTAGGATATAGTAATATAATTAAACAAATAACAATTTGCATTTATGTAGCACTCTTCACATCAACAAAAGATTCAAGCATTTTACAGATTGGTGAACAAAATGGACACCAGCAAGCGGAAGGGAATTGAGGGGCAGGATGAAAAGAACTGTTGGTGAAAAGTCTTCAGTTGACTTTAGGGGGCCAAGTAGGGGATTTAAGGAGAGAATTCAAGAGGGTAGTGGCATGGTGGTTAAGGAAAAGACGAGAAAACTAGTATCGAAATAGCAAAAGCTGCAAGCGGAACTTTGAACTGAACGCGGTATGGTGGAGTGAGGCTGTGGAGTTTTTGAAGTTGAAGGTAAGGATTTTTAAATGGATTTGTTGGGGCGTGGTGCTTGGCCAAGACTTGCATAATGGAAATGTGGGGCTTTTTGTGATTAAGGACATGGGTAGCAGCATTCTGAGTGTTTGTAGAGGGTTTAAGATACAAGTAATTACAAATACTCAGAAGGCCCCCCACGAAAGATACTGAAAGAGAATATAATTAATTTAAGAAACAGTTATAAAAGGATTACAAGAATGTCACCCATAGAGCCCTTCAAAAAGTACCCATTTTAAAAAAAGTCACAAAACTTAGCATTTAAAGGAATAGGAAATTAAATGAGAACAGCATTGTCCGAAGCAATTCCGTACAAAAATATATTCTAGCATTACATCTAATTATTTTTAAGTCACTAGAATATGGCCAACTACTTTTTAATTTGACTATATAGTTCATTATTCTCATTTTTTCCCCCATGTCCTAAATTTTGTATAACTCCTTACTCTTGCCTTCCTGCTACAGTATTTAGCCTTTTAAAATAGCCATTGTCACCTGGCCATTTCATAATTTAGTGCTCCTTTCTACTCATTTAAATTTTAGCAATGTCTTGTATGAAAGGCCACATCTTTTTATCCAGGCTCCTCAAATTAAACATCAACGAGATTCTCTAGCAATTGAATGATTGCTTAAGTAGGGACACAGAAAGATGAAGGATCACAAAAAGTGACTTCAGTCCAGCAGGCTGGCCTACCTGAGTTCAAGAACAGAATACACAGATCACTGCCTACATCTCTCAATTAATTTTCTTGTCAAATGCCTGTCCCAACTCCCTCTGAAAAATTGCTGATCATATCTGTTTCAATTGGCCCTCTAAGCAGTCCAAAAATTCACCACCATCTCTGTGATTCATTACATGTGACCTAATCATTCAGCTTGCCTCTTCTGAGCCCATCCCACGTCTCCTCATCATTCTCGGGGCCATTGCAAATAATTTCTCAGAATTCAACTTGAGAATGACAGGGCGGGACATGCAATGAAACTCAGAGGAGGGAAGGTAAACAGACTGGGGAGCTGCGCTGACAAGTGGCAGGTGTCACGTAATGTACACAAATGAAAAATCCTACATTTGAAAAATGATTATAAAAATTGGGAATAGTTCTTTTGTCCATTTAAAAAAAAACACATATCATCAAATCTCTCCATTCCTTTGGTATAACCTGTAGAACAATAACTAGTATTTACATGTCACCTTTACAAACATAACAGGGAAAGACCAGTTGGCCCATCGAGCCTGTCCAATCCCAACACAGTGCATCTTCCACACATCATTCCCCCTTCCTCTTTATACACGCTCGCAAATGGTAGCAAAATTTGTAACATTTTAACAGTAAATATTCTATCGTAGGCTTACGTCTAAAGTTTTAAATGGAATGCACTCTCAAAAGAGACTAAAGAGTTCTCACTGAAAAGCTGATTTTTTTTAAGTGGAATTCTCAAACCATGTTTGAGTGAAAGGTACTTGAAGTTCAGTCAAAATCTAGTCAAGTATTTTGAAGTTATTAAGAAGGCAAGTCAGCATAGGTCAAATTGGCAGTGCCATAGGAAATGTTCCCAGCACCTCCCCCCACAATCCCACTAACTTCCCACAGTGACTCAACTGGTAATTGGTAGTGTGCAACTGAGCCATGAAGTTGAAGATTTCCAGGTTTGATTTCTGGTCTGTGTTGAGTTAGCCCATTTCATCTATGGCAGCCTCTGTGATCTCCAACAAGCTACCCTGTGCTACTTGGGGGGGGGGAAAGAGGAGGGAAAAAAAAAAAATCAGCCAGGAATCTTGCTCCCATTTGTTATCCATTGATTCCTGCTGGAAAGTGTGCATATTTGATGTTGGGCAATGACGTCTGGCTTAATTCAGATGTCCTTTTTCACCACTCCAGCCTCCAACCACCACACAGCTGAATAGATGCCAATAGTCATTGCCTAGGCTCAGATGAAGAACTGTCATTTGAGTGAAGTACCAGAGAATACCCTGCCTCCATGGAATATCAGCAATCATTAGGACATGTGGAGGACGAGAAAATTGGCAACAAAGGTATGATCTTTCCTACCTTTAGTAATGGCAGGAAGGCAGTGCAAAAAATTTAGCAGAAAAAAATACAGCTACCACTGACATGATTTGCACAATACAAACACTTACAAATGGTTCCTCTCATCAGAAGAACTGCAATACAAAACAAATATCTGCCCCTCCAGAATGCTGGAACCCCATTTCAAACTAATAAATGGCAGAGTTTTGAACAGCTCAAAAACAGACAAAAGGGATGGGAAAAAATTGTTTTGTTAATGAACCGAGCAAGTACTCACTTTTTCTGTCGCCTTCGTGAAGTGGAACACTGTTTGTGGTTCTTGTCATTACCATCCTCCGAAATGTCAGTACCGTCTTGCTTTGCTGGAGATAGGCTCTTTCTTAGCACAGTAAAATCTGGAGTTGGGTTGAACCTTTTCAACTCACCCTGCCCCAGAGAGCTGCGCTCACCACAATAGCACAAGGCACAGAGCTGTTCATTGCTGCAAAGGGAGAAACACAATATTATAGTTGTATTTCATATCACAAATTATCCCCCCTCCATTTGTTTTTGTTTTTAAATACAGCAATTTCAGAATAATATTTTGATTACCATCATTTTAAGATACAGGTAAGTATCCAAAGTTCAACATGGAAATAGCTAAAACCTCACTATCTCCAGTCACATAAAAATGGTTTACATGGACCTTTCAACTGGCTGTATATCATTAGAGAAGCTGGACTTCAGGAACACAGATATATGTTTCTTCCTGGTCAATAATTAAAATAAGCAGAGGCATTCTGCTAACAAACAGTAAGAATACAAAAGATCAGCTTCCGAGATATGTACAGCTGTTTAAATACCATACATTCCAGATTCGTATTCAAAATAAAATAATGTAATATATATCTGAACTGTCCAGTGATGTTTCTTACGTTTATTCCTGGGTGCAACCCAGTCTGAGATAGAGGGTCTCAGGCAGCACAACTACAACTGGTTACAGTGACCCTGGGTTTGTGTGAAGTGCGGGTTCCTGTTCGCTATAAAGCAACCCCTGCTGGATGGGTGCGTGAACATTGGGTGAAAACAGTGCTGCAGTGTACCACTAGTGAACCAGTTTGCCAACATTCATGTTCAAGACTGACACGTGAATATATCTCGCCACTTGGATGAGATACCATAGGCAAACTAATGCTCCTTGAACAGTGAATTCACCAGAGACGGGAAAGGGAAAAAAAATATTAACTTGTCACCTAGATTTTTGATTAAGCTCTTTAAACACCGAATGCAGGCTTGAGAAAACAAGGCATGTCATAGACAATGATAAGCCAATAGTTAGCAAATAAATGGATTCCTCATTTACTACATTAAAGGCACTGTACAAATGCAAGTTATTGTACGACATGTAGTACGGTCAAAACAAAAAACTGACATAGATTCACCATTTAACATTGAAGAGTAGATTAGTTGCCCATTCTATAATTGTAGCATTAAAAAAATTTACCTTTCAACATTGAAGAAATTATTTCACACCCACCCACTTTCAGTGTTGCCCTTTCTATGCAATTTGTTATTCAACAACTTTAAAGGGAAATGCACAGGAGGATGTGAAGTTCTTTGAATTGAAATAATTTACTACCAGAGACACAGGTAAAACAAATTGTTTAAACTGTGTCCTCCCAGAGAGGAAATAGTCCCATGAGCCTATTAAAAAGCAGCCTATTGGGAATCTGTCATTTCATGTTACCCGGTGGAAGGAGAAATCAGAGCAGGCATCCAGCACTTAGAAAGATGTGGATCTTAATTTAGTAAAATGATGCTAAATAATCCAAATAAATCATCCAAGTGAGTCTTTTCCTGCTTAAGCAAATCTCCAAACAGACTACTTTTTGATGGACAGACATAGAAAAAAGCAAATTCCCAGTACGGAAGAGACATTTTCGTTTTTCAGCCTTTCAAGGGAAAGTAGCTTAGGTAATATTAAAAGAGGCAAACAAATTCTATTTATCCAGAGGAGCAGTTAACAAAGTATTACAAAATACAGTTGTGTCTGAAATGCTTTGGGGAACTGTACAAAAAGCATGTTGCAGAATAGGTGTTTTGCAAATGCCACAAGGGAGGGTCTAATTAATGTGTTGTATCAGTAATCATTATGCTACAGCAAGAGACTAGTGTATAATTATGAAAACAAACCATTTGAACTTGCAGTCAATTAAAATACCCACTATCTCAGCAATTTTTCACCCAGTCTGATTTTTTTATATATATAAGCAATTCTCAAAATATGGGCGATACATCCCTAGCAGCTAAACTGGTTGGCCCTTCTTGTTGAACCACTGCAGTCTTTGCAGTGATGTGCTTTGCAGCAATTGTTTGGCTCACAAGGCCATTCCAAAGGGCATTAAGAGTTAACAGGAAGAGTGAGCAACTTGACTCAAAATACTGGATTAAAAAAATTATGCAACTTGCCATGGTGGAATTTTAACATAACCTCTGGTTTACGAGTCCACATCACACTACCTGCCCAACTGTAGCAATAATGGGCCAATTAACTTAACAGCTTAATTTGCAATATTAAACAGAGGACTAAATGAGACTTGGTAATGCAAATTTCTTAACTTTGCTTTTAAAAATATCTTGTTTAAGCCACATGAATCGAGTCTGTGGCACCTCACTGGCACAGCTGTACCACAAGAACAACTTGTATTTATATAGCGCCTTTAACATAGGATAATGTTCCCAAGACGCTTCACAGGAATGCAATGACTGGACACTGAACCAAAGGAGGAGATATTCGGACAGGTAACTAAAAACATGGTCAAATCGGTAAGTTTTAAGGAATGTTTTGAGGGAGGAGAAAGGTGGAGACACTAAGATGTTTAGAGAGAGAATTCCAGTGCATAGGGTCTAGAAGACTGAAGACACGGCACTAATGGTCATGGGGATGCACAAGGTCACGGTTGAAGGAACAGAGTACTTGGGGGCTTGTAGGGCTGGAGATGGTTACAGAGATAGGGAGGGGTGTGGCAATGATTGGGGGGCAGGGGGGGGGAATCTGAACGAGGATGAGAATTTTTAAATTGAGGCATTGGGTGAATCTGGAGCCAATGTAAGGTCAGCCATCACAAACAGCAAATGAAGACATTATATTCTAGTACTCGAGAATTAACACCCATAATCAACATTTAGCTGGGTTACGAAAGGTTCATAATTTGAGGGATAATTGGTAATGAATTCAGCCATTAGAGTTCAAGTAACCTAGATTAGTATGTGCATTTAATGTGGTACATACAAATTGGCAACAACGGCATATCGCAGACAATGGCTAACATCTGTATAGTCAAGGAGTGCTTTTTTGTTTGTGTCTTGATGGGATACCGAGTCGCTGTTTAATGCCTGATGTTCCAATGAGCGCCACTGCAACATCTCTGAAATCGTAGCCCTGATCCAACTCTGAAACAGAGTCCAATTCAGATTTCTGGGCACTAAACAAAAACACTTCCAAATTCTGCACACCTAAAGAAAAGCTTCCCACTCTCCCCTCCCTCACTTTCCCCCCCGCCCCAACAACTTTGCTCATCCCGTTACATAATAGCTCCTCCACTCCCTCCGCCAACACCCCTTAGTGGCGTTTAATGAAAGGGCTCTGAATTTTTTTTTAAAGTATAGAACATTTTGAAAAACAAATTTATTCTTAATTTCAAATTAAAAAAATCTTATTTGTCTCCACACAATAGGCAAGATGATAACAGCTGCATGAAGGGACAACACACTGGCTTTGGTGAAGTTGGGGGAAAATGAGGAGAGAACAATGACAACCATTTTTTGTACCCATCGGATATAACAAAGGGAGCGATTTCATAAACCAACGGGGTGCAAAATAAGTTGTCATCCACTGCAAATCATATATTCAAGGTGAATAATTGCCAAAGCATTTCTAGAATGACCTTTGAGTTTACAAACACTTTGAAAAGCTAAAGGGTTAACAAAAAAGGTCATCAATGTTGATTGCAAAAGCTGAAATACACCAGCTTTTCCCATTTAAAGCAAGCTAACAGCATTTCAATATCTAGCAGTGAATAGTTCCGGCTGCTCTAACCAGTGCCAGTGCATATATTTGGATGCTATTTCCCAGCATTCCCTATAGGAATCATGGGAACATGATTCAGCATTACATGTTCTGACCTGGTTTTTGTATCTAGCTTGATTGAGGCTATGGAGCTGGCAGACTCCTCAGATATTGAGCGCTGCAGGACAGATGATTGTTCATTGGTCTCCATTTCGGTAAGGATAGCCTCCTCCAATGAGTCATCTTTAACTTCTGTTGAGGAAAGTAAACAAAAGTATCAAATAAACACCCAAACTAGCCAGTATATTTCCACCTATACAGTACTTTAATAAAACATTTATATAATCCATAATTTTAATTACTTTATACAAGTCTTGCCTTAATGGTAACCCTATATAAATTGTCGCTACTGGGAAAAATACATTAAAAAGACATCTTTTATTTAAAATGTAGCACAACGTGAAAATCCTACAGCAGAGGTATTCAAGCTTTCGGACTACACGAGTCACACAAGCATGTGCAAAGGAATGCTGGACCACAGATCAAGTTTAAATCCATGTTCCCATTAATTTACATACATCTCAAATTGCTGATGCTAACAGTCCTTGGTGTTGTCAATTAGCATTTAGCTACCAATGAGCCAGCACCAAGAACAATCACTTTTAAACTTACAAAATGCAAACAGACCGAGCAGCAGATAAGGAATATGAGCACAAATAGCACTGAATTGCCTAATCTTCGAGGGCCGAAATGCCAGGTCTCTGGAATTGCAGTTTGAGAACCCATGTTTAAGGGATTTTGTTCCTTATGGACACTTGCAAGAACACTTATTCCACTTGGCGCAGTCGGCAATTAACGTGAAGTGCAAAGTTTACACACAGCTGCCCTGCAGGCACTTGGGTTCACTGGGATTTCAGTAAAATATAATGGTGGGTACACAAAATGTATTATGGGCACTTGATTTACGGAAAACATCAGTTGTGTGTTGAGTAATGGAGCAACACACCTGGGTCACAGTGAACTCTGAATGACCTGATGTAGGTCATTCTCTGTTAGTTTACCTTGGCTCAGACAGTCATCTCTAATAATCCAGCCCTTGGCATTGGGCCCTGAATCCCCCAACTATCCTTTGAATGGTTCTGTCCACTTACTACTCTACTCAGCTTGTGGAGTGAGCAACCAACTAACCTATACAAGAGTTGGGGAGGGCAGGAGGGGGTGCAAGGGCACTTCACAATCAATAATTTGCCCTGAATCCCACACATACCTCTAATGAAGAAGTACTCAGCAAATCAACACTGGAGCTATGGAGACACCAGAACTTACAGAAATGCAGTTCAATCTGTTGTGCTCTAAAATGGGCTGCCTAGCTGGAACTGCCCTATTGAGAGGGTATGTTATTAGCCTGTGTCATGCCACTCAGGATCATGTGCTACATTCTGCATCTGTGTAGGTAACAGCACAACACCCCCTGCAATACAGCTCTCATACACAGAAATTGTCAGTAGGTGTTAACAACACCGCCCAGTTGAATCATCATTTTTTATTTGAAGGTAATTATGCAGTTTAAGCATTACAGTCCCACTGGAGCAGGGTGTTAAATTCCCTGATGTATCTATCTTGCATACACACAGAATATATCTACAGGGATTAGAATTCCCTGGTAAATGAGGCTCAGGTGACATGTTCAATTTTGGCATTGAACTGTGCTCAGGCTGTAGAACGAGCAGGCCTTTGTGAGAAAGTCCTTACTGGGACTTTCATTGTTAAATAATTAATTTTAAGGGTACATTCAATGATTGTCATGTGATTCATTTAGAAATGTTATTTGTACAGCTTCATATGCAAGAGACCTACTGGGAGAAAATATAAATTTCGGACTGTGATTAGTCCAATTGCTGGTAATTGGGATTAGACTAGATTAGACTAGATGACATTTTGTTGGTCAGTGCAGAAATAATGGTAAGTACTGCAGGGAATAGAATACGGCCAAGGTGATCTCCTGGACTAGTTTCGATCGCCTGGATGGGTCGGAGAAGAATTTTCCCAGATTTTTTTTCTCCCTAAATTGGCCTGTTTTTATATCTGTTTTTTGTCTCTCCCAGGAGATCACATAGTGACACAGAAAATAGGTGCAGGAGTAGGCCATTCGGCCCTTCGAGCCTGCACCGCCATTCAATAAGATCATGGTTGATCATTCCCTCAGTGCCCCTTTCCTGCTTTCTCTCCATACCCCTTGATCCCCTTAGCCGCAAGGGCCATTCCTATCACCCTCTTGAATATATGCAGTGAACTGGCATCAACAACTCTCTGCGGCAGGGAATTCTACAGGTTAACAACTCAGTGAAGAAGTTTCTCCTCATCTCAGTCCTAAATGGCCCACCCCTTATCCTAAGACTATGTCCCCTGGTTCTGGACTTCCCCAACATCGGGAACATTCTTCCCGCATCTAACCTGTCCAGTCCCATCAGAATCTTATGCGTTTCTATGAGATCGCCTCTCATCCTTCTAAACTCCAGTTGGGGTGGAGTGTGGATGTTTTTAGTATAAGGGGTGTTGCAGTGGTGTGGGGCGGACTGGTTGGGCTGAGTGCTCTTTACCTTTCCGTCATTGTTCATGGGTTTATATGTAACCTTTAGGGCTGCTGACGAAGGGCTGTGCGCCTCTTTGTCCGCCGGCGTAGACACGATGGGCTGAAATGGCCTCCTTCTGCGCTGTAAATTTCTGTTTCTATGTAAATTGTATTGATTGAATTAGTTGCTTTTCTGTGGGATCATTCCTGATCTACCATACAGTGAATGGGTTTCAAGTTACTGACTGAAGACAAACCAAAAAAACATAACACTGGGCCAGAAATTTACAATTCAGTGCTGGCCAGCCCAATCTTTGGCCTGTTAAAATGAATTGGCTAAAACAATAATCACTGTTTGGGGAACACAAAAGCAAGAATTTCCAGCCACACTTATCTTCTTTCTTAATAGGTTAAATGTGCCATTCCTTCCTATTTAATGCACTTTGCTCTATACACAAAACTTATTGTAAAGATTTATAGTCCTTCAAAAATTACATTGCACCGAGAGAGGGCATCCTGAGTTCATTTTAAAAAATAAACAGAAGAGCTCATAGTTAAAGCTCTGTCACTGTTGGCAGTAGAGTGAAGAACAATATCAAAGAAATGGCAGACCAATTGAACAAATACTTTGGTTCTGTCCTTACGAAGGAAGACACAAATACAAATAACCTTCTGAATGTACTAGGGGACAGTAGGTCTAGTGAGAAGGAGGAACTGAAGGAAATCCTTATTAGGCAGGAAATTGATGGGATTGAAGGCCGATAAAATCCCCGGGGCCTGATAGTCTGCATCCCAAAGTACTTATGGCCCTAGAAATAGTGGATGCATTGGTGATCATTTTCCAACAGTCTATCGCCTCTGGATCAGTTCCTATGGACTGGAGGGTAGCTAATTTAACAGCGCTTTTTTAAAAAGGAGGGAGAGAGAAAACGGGTAATTATAGACCAGTTAGCCTGACATCAGTAGTGGGGAAAATGTTGGAATCAATCAATCATTAAGGATGAAATAGCATCACATTTGGATAGCAGTGACAGGATCGGTCCTAGTCAGCATGGATTTATGAAAGGGAAATCATACTTGACAAATCTTCTGGAATTTTTTGAGGATGTAACTAGCACAGTGGACAAGGGAGAACCAGTGGATATGATGTATTTGGACTTTCAAAAAAAGGCTTTTGACAAGGTCCCACACAAGAGATTGGTGTGCAAAATCAAAGCGCATGGTGTTGGGGGTAATGTACTGATGTGGTGGTTGGCAGACAGGAAGCAGAGAGTCGGGATAAATGGGTCCTTTTCAGAATTAGCAGGCAGTGACTCGTGGAGTGCCGCAGGGCTCAGTGCTGGGACCCCAGCTCTTTACAATATACATGAACGATTTGGATGATGGAATTGAGTGTAATATCTCCAAGTTTGCAGATGACACTAAACTGGGTGGTGGTGTGAGCTGTGAGGGGGACGCTAAGAGGCTGCAGGGTGACTTGGACAGGTTAGGTGAGTAGGCAAATGCATGGCAGATGCAGTATAATGTGGATAAATGTGAGGTTATCCATTTTGGGGGCAAAAACAAGACGACAGATTATCTCAATGGCAGCAAATTAGGAAAAGGGGAGGTGCAACGAGACCTGGGTGTCATGGTTCATCAGTCATTGAAGGTCGGCATGCAGATACAGCAGGCGGTGAAGAAGGCAAATGGTATGTTGGCCTTCTTAGCTAGGGGTTTTGAGTATAGGAGCAGGGAGGTCTTACTGCAGTTGTACAGTGACTTAGTGAGGCCTCACCTGGAATAGTGTTCAGTTTTGGTCTCCTAATATGAGGAAGGACGTTCTTGCTATTGAGGGAGTGCAGCGAAGGTTTACCAGGCTAATTCCAGAGATGGCTGGACTGTCATATGAGGAGAGACTGGATCAACTGGGCCTTTATTCACTGGAGTTTAAAAGGATGAGAGGGGATCTCATAGAAACGTATAAGATTCTGACGGGACTGGACAGGTTAGATGCGAGAAGAATGTTCCCGATGTTGGGGAAGTCCAGAACCAGGGGACACAGTCTAAGGATAAGGAGTAGGCCATTTAGGACTGAGATGAGGAGAAACTTCTTCAGTCAGAGAGTTGTTAACCTGTGGAATTCTCTGCCACAGAGAGTTGTTGATGCCAGTTCATTGGATATATTAAAGAGGGAGTTAGATATGGCCCTTACGGCTAAGGGGATCAAGGGGTATGGAGAGAAAGCAGGAAAGGGGTACTGAGGGAATGATCAGCCATGATCTTATTGAATGGCGGTGCAGGCTCGAAGGGCCGAATGGCCTATTCCTGCACCTATTTTCTATGTTTCTAAATGTCGAGTTAAAGATTACACAATAAATGCATTGGAATAGTAAAAGTATTTTGTTTAAAAACTCATTCATAACAATGTAATAAATAAGCCAAGTTACAGCATTCTAACATAAAAGCAAAATACTGCAGATGCTGGAAATTTGAAATACTCAGCAGGTCAGGCAGTATCTGTGGAGAGACGAACACAGCTAACATTTCAGGTCAATGACTTTTTGAAAGGTCACTGACCCGAAACATTAACTCGGATTCTCTCTCCACAGATGCTGCCTGACAACATTTGAAAGTTAGCGGTTGCTCACACTGATAATGCATTATCACTAAAGTATTCTCTTTGGTGGTGAACAGAAGAGTAATTCACTGAGCCATATTTATCCTACATACAAGTTTAAATTAATCCTTTCAGAACTATAGTAGTATTTATGGGCCACAATTTAAATACCCTGACAAGATTACAATCAACTACATACTTCAGTTTTAACAGAAGATAGTTGAGACAGACCAGTAACGCCAGCAGAATAGCAGATTTAAATGCTGCAGACCATGGTTCAAATCACAACCATGAGCATCATTCTAATGCAGCTTTCTCAGTAGTCAAGTTCCACCTGCTCTTAATCTAGTGTCTACCATACATGCCCCCCCCCCCCCCACCAAGAAGATAAAACACATCTAATGTTCGTCAAGATAGGGGGAAAAAATTGTTGTGGAGATCTTTCCCAACATTGCATCATTACTAACCTCACATTTAGCTTAAAAATTTCTTCAACAATGCTAATGCCCAACAAGCCCATTGTTTTTTCGTAGATCAACCCGACTCACCCACCTTCTTCAATCCCTTCTCAACAGAAACACACCCAATGGGTCATTTTATACTGCCTGCTTCACTGGTCTTCCCCAGTAATTTATTCTGTACATCGTAAGCAATTTGGGCAACATATTTTTGCCTCATTTTCTTCCCTACTTTAAAAAAAAACAGCTTACATTACCTAGTATTTGTGCCCTGTGTCATAATAAGCAATGTGCTGGAATCAATGTCAATTTTCATATTTGTGCCAGTGCTCTCCAAATTGTCTTTGGAGACAGAAGCCAGGTTTTAAAGGGAAGAATCTGTAACTGTACTGTAAACACAAATGCACCACAGCGCTTCACTGAATTTCAAGACAGAAACTATGCAGTGTGCCTCCTTGTGAGCAGATACCGAACTGCAAGGATGGAAATTCAGATCAACCTTTTCAGCCCCGGACTGAGTAAGGACAGCAATGAAAAATGTCACCAGTGGAGACAAGGATGGAAGTTTGGAGCAATTATTAACAAAAAAAAAGTTCTTCTCATTTCTTCACATATATGTTATGCATTCTACCCTAGATAACCTGTATCATAACGCCACCAGAGGGCATACATGTTGGGAGTTCCAAGGGATTCCAGCATCCCTTGGGAGCACTGTATATAAGCAGGCCTCCCATGCTGTACCAACACTCTGGAGTTAGGAGCTAAGGTCACACTTACTCATGTCAACAGTACTCAGTTACATCACTTTATTATGAGCATAACAACATACATTTGGTAAAACAGGATATCTCTGATCATATCAACTGCTCCACGACGCACAAAGTTAGTTTCAATGATAATTCAGATTAACAGATGTTATTGATTGCTCAAAATGGTTTAGAAAATATAGCATTTCAGCAGTAGCAGACAATTAAAATGTGAACTATATGCCACAGAAAACATTTACAGAAACTCTACCCTGCAGGACCATGCACAACTAACTGAAGATACATTTTGAAGGTGACACACAATAGATAAAGCCACAATCATTCTGAACACTGAAAATTATAAGAGTACCCAAGTTTTTTTGATCACGTGCCTTCAGGCAGTATTTAAATATCAATTTGACCCTAGTTACAAATTCATTATGGGGAGCCTTTACATCTCTTTCATAGCATTCTCGGTTACAATATAAAGCAGACCCGATCGAAGAAGTTTATAGAATTGATTTTTTTTCCTTCATAGTTACCTTACTCTTATTTTTATTATAGATGACGTTAGTGCGGAGTCAAATAATCAATCAATTCACATCATAATTTCCAGAAGAATCCAAGCTTACAGAACCAATCAAACCAAAACTACTAATGAATCCCACGATACTGTTCAACTTCCCACATAAAATACACAAGTCTTACATCCAGCACCCATTTGTTACACTGTTTCCGATTTTAAAAACCCTCAGACAGAATTATAGTCACAAAGTATTACCAGCACAGAATCAGACCCGTCGGCCCAACAGGTCATGTCAGTGTTTATGCTCCACACCAACTGCTCCCATCCCTCTTCATCTAACCCCATCACTATATCCTTCTGTACATTTCCCTCTCATATGCTTATCTAGCTTCCCCTTGAATGTATCTGAGCGATTTGTCTCAACTACTCCATTTGGTAGCAAGTTCCACATTCTAACCACTCTCTGGGTAAAGGAGTTTCTCCTGAATTCCCTATTTGATTTATTAGTAACTATCTTATATTTACGGCCCCTAGTTCTGGTCTCATCTGCGAGTGGAAACATCTTCTACCCAATGAGACCTTTTCATGGTCTTGAAGACCTCCATCAGGTCACCCCTCAGCCTTCTCTGTTCCAGAGGAAAGAGCCCCAGCCTGTTCAATCTTTCCTGGTGAGTATAACCTCTTCATTCTGGTGTCACACTTGTAAATCTTTTTTTGCACCTTCTCCAGTGCCTCTATCTTTTTTTGATAATATGCGGACCAGAACTGTTCAGTGATCCAAGTGTGGTCTAACCGAGGCTCTAGACAAGCTTAACATAACTTTTCTGCTTTTCAATTCTATCCCTCTAGGAATGAACCCCAGTGCTTTGTTTGCTTTATTTAATGGTTGCATTAACCTGCATCGCTACTTTCTAATGATTTGTGTATCTGTGCCCCCAGGTCCCTCTGTTCCTCTAATCCAGTTAGACACCGATTTTCCAAGGAGTATGTGGCCTCCTTATTGTTCCAACCAAAATGCATTACCTCTCACTTATCTCCATTGTCAACTGCATGCCCATTCTGCAAGTTTATTAAAGTCTTCTTGTATTTTGTCGCAGTCCTCCTCTGTATTAACTACACCCACCAATGTGGTGTCATCCGCAGTTCATGGTGAGCTTGATCTGCAGGCAAAAAATTACAAGCAGCCACAATTGCCTTCTGCGTTACCTCAGGAGTTTGCATGCAGCAACACTTGCTTGGATTTGCCTATTTAACGCTACTTCCTTGATGGAATACTTGAGCAATGGTCTTCAAGTGATCAGCAAAGATAGCGGGCTGAACATCACAACTCTAGTCTCCATAAGAGCGAATGCACGTAAGTTCTGCTAGTATTAACTGAAACTTCAAATATGAGAGCAAAGTGAAAACATCTGGACTTTTATTTAAAGTATTTTAAAAGGAGACTACAGTCCACGGGATTATTGTAAGCAATTCACAATGAATTGGTGCACTGAGCAGACATACTACTGAAGAGGTAGAACAGAGACATAGCTATGATTTCCCACATGCCAAGTTAGTCACCAAGATCAACAAAATTGAACCGTAGACGAGTAGAACACTAGAATACAGCACAGAAGGAGGCCATGTTGCTTGTGCTGACTCTTTGAAAGAGCTACCCAATTAGTCCCACTCCCCAGCAAATATTTATCCAATGCCCTTTTGAAAGTTAATAATGACTCTGCTTCCACCACCCTGTCAGGCAATGCATTATTCCAGATCGTAACTCACTGCGTAAAAAAAATCTCATCTCCTCGCTGGTCCTTTTGTAAACTATCTTAAATCTGTGCCCTCTCGTTACCGACCCGTCTGCCAGTTTTTGCCTGTCCACTCTATTGGGCTCAAGTATCTGCCTGAGTTGCTCCTATTTTTTTTGGCGCAACTAGTTTAGAATGGAGCATCTTAGAAATTGCAATTCTTGGCATTTAGTTTGCTCCAGTTCTAGTGAGTTAGAATAGTTTCATTTTAGAACAGATTTTTTTTCAAAAGGGGGCATGTCCAGCCACTTACACCTGTTTTGCAAGTTTAGGCAGCGAAAACTTACTCCAAACTAACAGAATAGTGCAAGTGCAGATTTTTGTATGCTCAGAAAAACCTTGCCGACACTTATAAATCAGGCGTAGGGAACGAGATTGGGGGGGGGCTGGGAGAAGAGAAGAAGGAGGGTTTACAAACATTGAATACTTCACTTTTACAAATAGAGAGCCATCATCAATGATAAATAAATCAATAAATCAACCAATAAATCAATCAAATAAATAGTAAAAAAAAAAAAATTAAGTTTCTATTCACCGACTGCAGCACTGGGAGCCCTCCAACAGCGTGCTGGGACGGGGCTCCCCCAGTGTTGCTCTCTCTGTCAGTGTCTCTGTGATTCCGATAGCAGGGGGGGGCGGAGGGAAGGGTGGGGGGAGGAGGATGAACAGGCCGGGCCAACGCTGACACTTCGGGCGGGGCCCGCCCCCAGCGAGATGCCGGGCAGGCGGGCCCCACCGACGATGGGGAGGGAGGGGAGAGAAGAGGGAGAGGGAAGGCTGAAAGGGGAGGGAGGGAGGGGGAGGGAGCTGAACGGGAGGGAGGTCCGAGTCCCAATCTTCGCTCGGGGAGCCCATTCGGTCAGGGCTAGGGTTGGGCCCCTCCCACGCAGCCTCGGGGACGAGGAGCTACTGCACATGCGCACACACTCTAGCACGCATGTGCAGAGGTCCCGGCACTGTTTTCAGCGCCTGGACCTGGCTCCGCCCCCGACCCCTTGTGCTGCGCCGCGCCGAGCACAAAGACGTCCCGAGGAGACCGGAGAATCACAAGCTAAGTTTCGGCGCCCTTTTTACTCCAGAAAGTCGCCACACCTTATGGAGACGCGCCGTTTTTCCAGAGGGCGGAAACTTGGGCCCATTAAAACTATTTTAAACCAGTGATGTGCAGATAGGAACACAAAATGCCTTGGCATTTCTCCTAAAAAACAAAAAAAGGTGAACTCAGCAGACAACATAGCAGTTTTGGAATATAAATGCTTAAGATATTGCTCATGTTTTACAAGGCAGAAGACCAAAAGGAGCTCGTGTTGGACGGAAATGCCTGGTCTGTAAAAAGATAGTGCAGGCAACTCAGCGCAAACCGGCTGAAAAATAACTAACCTGAGAAATAAGCGATTTATAATTTCCCAAAGGCAGAAGGAAGTAGCAGCTTGTTATTTAAAAACACAACTGCAAAGGGAAATGCAATACTAGTTTGTGGCAATAATCTACATTTACAGTAGAAATTTACCAATGAACAATGAAGATACGACAGTTAAGTGAAAGAATCAAAAAAAGTCTGAATGTGTTAGAAGGTACAAGTGATTTAAGAAGAGATCTGTATGTTTAATAGACAACCATGTGAAGAAATCAACAATCTGTAGAAAGACAAAGGAAAAATACAAAAAGAAACAAAAACACAACATAGCCCACACTATACGCAGTTCTGGTTTCCATATTATAAAAAGGATATAGAGACACTGGAAGAGGTGCAAAATCGATGTACAGGTTGAACCTCCCTTATCCAGATCCCTCAGGACCTGGCCTGTTCTCGAAAGGAAGTTTTCCGGACGAGGGGTGGTCACGTTAAATTGGATGGTACAGGTACTGAGCAAGGGGATATTGCGGCTGGCTTGGGGCTGGGAGTACGGCAGAGAGATCGTGGGGTCAGGTCAGCGCTTGCGGGAGTCAGCAGCGAGGAAGGATTTCAATTTGTTCATGTTGGAGTTCTGCGCATGCGCCACTCGGTGGCCGGGAATGATTCCAGGCGAGGGGTGGTTCTGGATAAGGGAGGTTCAACCTGTACAAGGAGGGCATCAGAACTGGATAGGTTGGAACTATCAGGAAAAATTGAACAAGCTGGGGCTCTTGGCTCTAGGAGAAGGCTGAGGGTGACCTGATAAAAGTCTTTAAAATTATGAAAGGGTTTGATAAGGTAGATGTAGATGCGGTGTTTCTGCTTGTGGGGGGAGACCAAAACAATGGGCCATAAATACAAGATAGTCACTAATAGATCCAATAAAGAATTCAGGAGAAACTGGTTAGAATGTGGAACTCGCGACCCCAAGGAGAGGAGTTATGGCAAGTAGCACAGATACATTTAAAGGAAAGCTAGATAAACACACGAGGGAGAAAGGGATAGAAGGTTAGTGTGATGGGGTTCCATGAGAGATGGGAGGAGGCTTGTGTGTTGCATAAACAGCGGCATTGGCCAGTTGGATGGAAAGACCTCTTTTAGTGTTGGACATTCAATGTAATTTTGTGTGTGACATAACTGAAAAAAAGGAATGTGAAATCCTTTTTTGAAAATTAAAATGCAATAAAGGCACAGAATGGTTTGCAAAATGAAGCAAAGAAATATGTAACATAAGAATTAGAAACAGGAGTAGACCATCTAGCCCCTCGAGCCTGCTCCGCCATTCAACTAGATCATGGCTGATCTGGCCGTGGACTCAGCTCCACTTACCCGCCTGCTCCCCGTAACCCTTAATTCCCTTATTGGTTAAAAATCTATCTATCTGTGATTTGAATACATTCAATGAGCTAGCCTCAACTGCTTCCTTGGGCAGAGAATTCCACAGATTCACAACCCTCTGGGAGAAGAAATTCCTTCTCACCTCAGTTTTAAATTGGCTCCCCTGTATTTTGAGGCTGTGCCCCCTAGTTCTAGTCTCCCAAACCAGTGGAAACAATCTCTCTGCCTCTATCTTGTCTATCCCTTTCAATATTTTAAATGTTTCTATAAGATCACCCCTCATCCTTCTGAACTCCAACGAGTAAAGACCCAGTCTACTCAATCTATCATCATAAGGTAACCCCCTCATCTCCAGAATCAGCCTCGTGAATCGTCTCTGTACCCCCTCCAAAGCTAGTATATCCTTCCTTAAGTAAGGTGACCAAAACTGCACACAGTACTCCAGGTGCGGCCTCACCAATACCCTGTACAGTTGCAGCAGGACCTCCCTGCTTTTGTACTCCATCCCTCTCGCAATGAAGGCCAACATTCCATTCGCCTTCCTGATTACCTGCTGCACCTGCAAACTAACTTTTCGGGATTCATGCACAAGGACCCCCAGGTCCCTCTGCACCGCAGCATGTTGTAATTTCTCCCCATTCAAATAATATTCCCTTTTACTGTTTCCCCCTCCCCCCCCCCCCCAAGGTGGATGACCTCACATTTTCCGACATTGTATTCCATCTGCCAAACCTTAGCCCATTCGCTTAACCTATCTAAATCTCTGCAGTCTCTGTGCCCTCTACACAACCCGCTTTCCCACCAATCTTTGTGTCATCTGCAAATTTTGTTACACTGCACTCTGTCCCCTCTTCCAGGTCATCTATGTATATTGTGAACAGTTGTGGTCCCAGCACCGATTTCCAACCCGAAAAGGACCCATTTATCCCGACTCTCTGCTTTCTGTTAGTCAGCCAATTCTCGATCCATGCCAATACATTTCCTCTGACTCCGCGTACCTTTATTTTCTGCAGTAACCTTTTGTGTGGCACCTTATCGAATGCCTTTTGGAAATCTAAATACACCACATCCATCGGTACACCTCTATCCACCATGCTCGTTATATCCTCAAAGAATTCCAGTAAATTAGTTAAACATGATTTCCCCTTCATGAATCCATGTTGCGTCTGCTTGATTGCACTATTCCTATCTAGATGTCCCGCTATTTCTTCCTTAATGATAGCTTCAAGCATTTTCCCCACGACAGATATTAAACTAACCGGCCTATAGTTACCTTTTGTCTGCCCCCTTTTTTTTTAAAAACAGAGGCGTTACATTAGCTGTTTTCCAATCCGCTGGTACCTCCCCAGAGTCCAGAGAATTTTGGTAGATTATAACGAATGCATCTGTTATAACTTCCGCCATCTCTTTTAATACCCTGGGATGCATTTCATCAGGACCAGGGGACTTGTCTACCTTGAGTCCCATTAGCCTGTCCAGCACTACCCGCCTAGTGATAGTGATTATCTCAAGGTCCTCCCTTCCCACATTCCTGTGATCAGCAATTTTTGGCATGGTTTTTGTGTCTTCCACTGTGAAGACCGAAGCAAAATAATTGTTTAAGGTCTCAGCCATTTCCACATTTCCCATTATTAAATCCCCCTTCTCATCTTCTAAGGGACCAACATTTACTTTAGTCACTCTTTTCCGTTTTATATATCGGTAAAAGCTTTTACTATCTGTTTTTATGTTTTGCGCAAGTTTACTTTCGTAATCTATCTTTCCTTTCTTTATTGCTTTCTTAGTCATTCTTTGCTGTCGTTTAAAATTTTCCCAATCTTCTAGTTTCCCACTAACCTTGGCCACCTTATACGCATTGGTTTTTAATTTGATACTCTCCTTTATTTCCTTGGTTATCCACAGCTGGTTATCCCTTCTCTTACTGCCCTTCTTCTTCACTGGAATATATTTTTGTTGAGCACTATGAAAGAGCTCCTTAAAAGTCCTCCACTGTTCCTCAATTGTGCCACCGTTTAGTCTGTGTTTCCAGTCTACTTTAGCCAACTCTGCCCTCATCCCACTGTAGTCCCCTTTGTTTAAGCATAGTACGCTCGTTTGAGACACTACTTCCTCACCCTCAATCTGTATTACAAATTCAACCATACTGTGATCACTCATTCCGATCTTTTACTAGGAGATCGTTTTTATTCCTATCTCATTACACAGGACCAGATCTAAGACAGCTTGCTCCCTTGTAGGTTCTGTAACATACTGTTCTAAGAAACAATCCCGTATGCATTCTATGAATTCCTCCTCAAGGCTACCCCGTGCAATTTGATTTGACCAATCGATGTGTAGGTTAAAATCCCCCATGATTACTGCCGTTCCTTTTTCACATGCCACCATTATTCCCTTGATTATTGTCCGCCCCGTGAAGTTATTATTTGGGGGTCTATAACCTACGCCCACCAATGACTTTTTCCCCTTACTATCTCTAATCTCCACCCACAATGATTCAACATTTTGTTCATTGGAGCCAATATCATCTCTCACAACTGCCCTGATATCATCCTTTATTAACAGAGCTACCCCACCTCCTTTCCCTTCTTGTCTATCTTTCCGAATTGTCAGATACCCCTGTAAGTTTAATTCCCAGTCTTGGCCACCCGCAACCACGTTTCTGTAATGGCCACCAAATCATACCCATTTGTAATGATTTGTGCCGTCAACTCATTTTCTTTATTTCGAATGCTGCGTGCGTTTAGGTAGAGTGTTTTAATACTAGTTTTTAAACCATGATTTTTAGTTTTGACCCCTCCTGCAGCCCCTTTATATTCATACATATTGTCCGTTCCTATCACCTTGTGGTTTACATTTACCCCAGTGCTGCTCTGCTCTGTTGCCTCCTGCCTTTTGCATTCTTTCTTGGGGTCCTGTTCATCTGACCTCTCACCCACTCTATCTAGCTCAGAGCCCTCTCCTGGGTTCCGAATACTCCTTGCATTGAGGCACCGAGCCTTCATGCTTGCCTTTTTAATTACACTTTGGCCCTTTAGAATTTTGCGGTACAGTGTCCCTTTTTGTTTTTTGCCTTGGGTTTCTCTGCCCTCCACTTTTACTCATCTCCTTTCTGTCTTTTGCTTCTGTCTCCATTTTGTTTCCCTCTGTCTCCCTGCATTGGTTCCCATCCCCCTGCCATATTAGTTTAACTCCTCCCCAACAGCACTAGCAAACACTCCCCCCTAGGACATTGGTTCCGGTCCTGCCCAGGTGCAGACCGTCTGGTTTGTACTGGTCCCACCTTCCCCAGAACCGGTTCCAATGCCCAGGAATTTGAATCCCTCCCTGCTGCACCGCTGCTCAAGCCATGTATTCATCTGAGCTATCCTGCAATTCCTACTCTGACTAGCACGTGGCACTGGTAGCAATCCCGAGATTACTACTAACGTAGGGTTACATTGTTTTTATAGGAACAGGAGTAGGCCATTTAACCCCTTGAGCCTGATCCACCATTCGGTTGAGAAAGAGAGTTCCAAACTCTACTACCCTTTACGTATCGAAGTGTTTCCTAACTTCTGAAAGGCTTGGCTCTAATTTTTGGATTGTGCCCTCGTCCTAGACTCCCTAACCAGCAAATAGTTTCTCTCTATCTACACTATAACAGTTCCCCTGACTATCTTGTAAACATTTATCAAATCACCCCTGGCCCTTCTAAATTGTAGAGAATACAATCGTAGTTTGTGTAATCGCTTATTGTAATTTAACCTTTGCAGAGCAGCTAACATTCTGGTAAAGCTATACTGCACTCCCTCCAAGGACATTATAGCCTTCCTACGGTGTGGTGCCCAGAATTGCTTACAGTACTCCAGCTGTAGCATAATTTCTACCCCCTTGTTTTCTAATCCTGAAAGCCAGCATTCCATGACCGAAATACTGCAGAATCTCTGGAGGAGTATAGAAAGTGCAAGGGTGAAATTAAAAAGGATATTAGGAAAGCAAAGAGAGAGCATGAAAAATTCTTGGCAAGTAAAATCAAGGAAAACCCAAAGATGTTTTATAAATATATTAAGAGCAAGAGGATAGCTAAAGAAAGGGTAGGGCCGATGAGAGACCATGAGGATAATCTGTGTGTGGAGGCGGAAGATGTGGGTATGGTTCTTAATGAATACTTTGCGTTTGTTTTCACAATGGAGAGGGGTGATGCAGACACTGCTATCAGGGAGGAGGAGTGTGAAATATTAGATGAAATAAACAAGAGAGGAGGAGGTATTAAGGGGTTTAGCAGCTTTTAAAGTGGCTAAGTCCCCAGGCCCAGATGAAATGTATCCCAGGCTGTTAAGAGAAGCAAAAGAAGAAATAGCAGATGCTTTGACCATCATTTTCCAATCCTCTCTGGCTTCAGGTGTGGTGCCAGAGGACTGGTGTACTGCTAATGTGGTACCTTTGTTTAAGAACGGAGAAAGGGATAGACCGAGTAATTACAGGCCAGTCAGCCTAACCTCGGTGGTGGGAAAATTGGAAAAAATTCTGAAGGATAGGATAAATCTTCATTTAGAAAGACATGGATTAATCAAGGACAGTCAGCACTTTTGTGTTACGGGAAGGTCGTGTCTGACTAACTTGATTGAATTTTTTGAGGTGGTAACAAGGAGGGTCAATGAGGGTGGTGCATTTGATGTAGTGTATATGGATTTCAGCAAGGCTTTTGATCCCACATGGCAGACTGGTCACGAAAGTAAAAGCCCATGGGATCCAGGGCAAAGTGGCAAGTTGGATCCAAAATTGGCTCAAAGGCAGGAAGCAGAGGGTAATGGTTGATGGGTGTTTGTGTGACTGGAAGGCTGTTTACAGTGGGGTTCTGCAGGGCTCAGTATTAGGTCCTTTGCTTTTTGTGGTATACATCAATGATCACGACTTGAATATAGGGGGTATGATTAAGAAATTTGCAAATGATACTAAAATCGGATGTGTGGTTGATAATGAAGAAAGCTGTAGACTGCAGGAAGATATCAAGCAACTGGTCAGGTTAATCAACTATTAATATCTCTTTTATGCTTCCATTTATACTGATTACAATGCAACCTATCGTTGTATCATTGACAAACTTGGATATCTGGCATTCTATCTCATTACTGAAGTTGTTAATAAATACGGGGAATAGTTGAGGCCCCAACACAGATCCCTGTGGGACACCACTTGTCACATCCTGCCAATTACCTGCCCATTATCCCTCCTGTCTCCTGTCACTCAACCAATTTTCATTTACAGTATCACCAATATCAGTTTTCAAGGGGATCAAATTGTTCTGTCCCACCCATTTTTTCCTAATATAATTGTAAAAATTGTATTGATTTTGATATCCCTTGTAAGAATTATTTTCATACTCCATTTTTGTTGCTCTTACGATCTATTTTGTCACCTTTTGGTGTTGTTTATATCTCTCCCAGTTGCCAGGATCTGTGTTAGTTTTTCCATTTTTATATGCTTTATCTTTTAATTTTTTGTCCCTTTGCTCTTTAGCCGTCCAAGACTAGTAGAGCTCCTGCTCCTTAGGGGTATAAACTGGTTCTGTATCACTAAATTCTTTTTTGAACGTCTCCCAATGATCTTGTGTCGTTTTACCCATTAACAGATTTGCCCAGTTTACTGTAGACAGTGTATGCCTCATAGCACTGAAATTAGCCTTACCTACATCTAGAACCTTAGTAGCTGTTTCACATTTCTCCGTCAAACACTACGTTGAACTGTTTATATTATGATTGTTATTAGATAAATGTTCACGCACCGTTAGGCTGTAAACTAAATCTGTCTCTTTAATCATTACTAAATCTAATATTGACTGCTCCCTTATTGGTTCTAGGACATATTGTTGCAGAAAACTATCCTAAATACTCTGCTTATCACAATCTACATGAAAATTAAAATTCCCCATTAAAACCACCCTGCTTTTACTACAGTGATTAATGGGGTGCCGCAGGGATCGGTGCTGGGTCCTCAACTATTTACAATCTATATTAATGACTTGCATGAAACATAGAAACATTAAAAATAGGTGCAGGAGTAGGCCATTCGGTCCTTCGGGCCTGCACCGCCATGCAATAAGATCATGAAGGGACCAAGTGTAATGTAGCCAAGTTTCTTGATGATACAAAGATCGGTGGGAAAGCAAATTGTGAGGAAGACACAAAAAATCTGCAAAGGGATGTAAACAAGTTAAGTGAGTGGGCAAAAATTTGGCAGATGGAGTATAATATGGGAAAATGTGAGGTTATCCACTTTGGCAGAAATAATAGAAAAGCAAATTATAATTTAAATGGAGAAAAATTGCAAAGTGCTGCAGTACAGAGATACCTGAGGGTCCTTGTGCATGAAGCACAAAAAGTTATTATGTAGGTACAGCAAGTAATCAGGAAAGCAAATGGAATGTTGGCCTTGAATACAGTATAAAAGCAGAGAAATCCTACTACAATTGTACAGAGTATTGGTGAGGCCACACCTAGAGTATTGCATACAGTTTTGGTCTCCGTATTTAAGGATGTACTTGCATTGGAGGCTGTTCCGGAGATGAGGGGGTTGACTTATGAGGATAGGTTGAGCCTATACACATTGGAGTTCAGAAGAAGGAGAGGTGAACTTATCGAAACATGTAAGATAATGAGGGGGCTCGACAAGGTGGATGCAGAGAGGATATTTCCACGCATAGGAGAAACTAAAACTAGGGGAATAAGGGGCCACCCGCCCATTTAAAACTGAGATGAAGAAATTTCTTTTGAGGCTTGTAAATCTATGGAATTCTCTGCCCCAGAGAGCTGTGGAGGCTGGGTCATTGAATATATTTAAGGCAGAGATATACATATTTTTTGAGCAATAAAGGAGTAAAGGGTTATGGGGAGTGGGCAGGGAAGCAGAGCTGATCACCCATGATCTTATTGAATGGCGGAGCAGGCTTAAAGGGCTAAATGGCCTTCTCTTGCTCCAATTTCTCATGTTATTCTTATGTACAATGTTGTCTAATTTCTGTATTTATACATTCTACCACTTCACAGCTGCTACCAGGGGCCTTAACACACCTCCCACTAGTTTTAAATCCTTTCCATTTCTTAATTTTACCCATAAAGTCTCCACTGCCTGCATAGCTCTCACTATATCCTCTCTTCTTACTGATGTGATTTTATCCGTAATCACCAAGGCTGCTAGTCCCCTCTACATTTTCCCCATCTTTTCCGTGGACCTTCCAGCCTAGTATATTTAGTTCTCAGTCCTCACTGTCTTGCAGCCATGTCTCAGTAACAGCTACCATGTCATACCTTCCAAGTTGAATTTGCGCCTGCAATTCATTCAATTTGTTCCTTATACTTTCTGCATTTGTATAAAAAATACTTATTTGGGCCACACACCCTAGGCTATCCTTCAGCTCTATTGTTTTACTCACACATTTCTTATTTCTCTCTCCCATATTTTTGTTTTCCCTTGATCTGCAGTGCCTAAAACACAAGTTTTAAGTTAATAATGAAGAGTTGTGCAAACACTAAATGAGCGCGAGTCTTTTTTGTACTCTGTGCACATCACAGTCTGACAAACTGGAACGGTGAAATTTTGCAGAATATTTGTTTGGATGATCTTCACCTTTGATTCCATGACACTAATATATAACATTTACTGAAATAATTTACTTCTTTATATATTAATCATCATATGATTCAATAGAGAATGTTGCACTATCACTCCAAAATTGCTCATCAGGTCAATGTTCACAGATCGTCTTTGCTCATGGGTTGTGGGTGACAATGCCATGGCTGCGTTTATAGCCCATCTATACTGCCATTCAAGAATGCGTGTGCTCTTACTGTTTTTCAAGGTCAATCCCTTTAAATTGTTTGTCTGCTTCTCTGGCAGAGCTCTGCAGTATTATGAGGTGAGCACGGAAATACTGCTGCTATGGAGAGGCACAGAATGCCTCGGGCAGAAAAGTTTCAAAAACAGCTGTGCACAATGTTTTGGCACTGGATAGCAAAGGAACTTAACTCCAGCTGTACCAACCAAACATATGGGTGCAGTGCGAGAAGTTCACTGACCTCATCAGAAGGGGCCAATGCACTGGTTGACTATGCATCTCACCAAGGTGGTGATTGTTGTATGTACCTCAATAGATTCCATCCCTTGCAATCTCCCTTGATTGGCCTGTGTCTTGCAAGACTCACTCCTCTAAATACTATTTAACCAACAATCATTTACACACAAGAGTGTCTACTGCTGGAGACTCCCAAGATTCAACAGCTTCTCACCTGCTCAAAACACATTTTCCTCTCATCAGCTCCCCGCTTTCGAACTTAGGTTTCGTCAATGTCACTCATTCTAGTTTCATTTCTTACACAACAGAAGACAGCACTTGTCAACAGGGTGGGGGGAAACCTCCATAACGACTTCAACTCCTTCGAAGAGTACACCATGTCGATATATGGGCACGGAATCTTGGAGGTCGCAGGACGTTGACAAGTTGGAGAATTTTTTTAATTTTTAATGAATTCACAGGATGTGGGCTTCATTGGCAAGCCAGCATTTATTGCCCATCGATAATTGCCCTAGAGAAGATGGTGGTGAGCCGCCTTTTTGAACCACTGCAGTACGTGTGATGAAAGTACTCAGAGTGCTGTTAGGTCGGGAGTTTCAGGATTTTGACCCAGCGACGATGAAGGAACAGTGATATATTTCCAAGTCAGGATGGTGCGAGACTTAGAGGTGATGGTGTTCTCATGCACCTGCTGCCTTTGTCCTTCTAGGTGGTAGAAGCCGCAGGTTTGGGAGGTGCTTACGAAGAAGCCTTGGCGAGTTGCTGCAGAGCATTTTGTAGATGGTACACACTGCAGACACGATGCACTTGTGTGGAGGGAGTGAATGTTGAAGGTGGTGGATGTGGTGCCAATCATGCGGTCATCCATGCCTCTTAACTCTCGACTTGACTATTGCAAAGCATTCCTGGCCGGCCTCCCACATTCTACCCTACAGAAACTAGGTGATCCAAAACTCGACTGACTGTGTCGTAACTTGCACGAAGTCCCACTCATCCATCACCCCTGTGCTTGCTGACCTACATTGGCTTCCGGTTAAGCAATGATTTCAAAATTCTCCTCCTTATTTTCAAATCCCTCGATGGTCTCACCCTTCCCTATCTCTAATCTTCTCCAACCCCACAACGCCCCGAGATATCTGCACTCCTCTAATCATGTCCTCTTGAGCATCCCCGGATTATAATCGCTCAACCATTAATGGCTGAGTCTTCTGTGCCTAGGCCCCAACCTCTGGAACTCCCTGCCGAAACCTCTCCAACTCGCTTTCCTCCTTCAGGATGCTCCTTAAAACCTACCTCTTTGACCAAGCTTTTGGTCACCTGTGCTAATTTCTACTTATGTGGTTCAGTTATTTATCTCTTAATACTCCCGTGAAGCACCTTAAGATTTTCTCTTGTTGAAGATGGTCATTGCCTGGCACTTGTGACACAAATGTTACTTGCCACTTATCAGCCCAAGCTTGAAAGTTGTCCAGGTCTTACTGCATATAGGTACAGACTGAGGATTTGCAAATGAAACTGAACACTGTGCAATCATCAGCGAATATCCCTATTTCTGACCTTATGATGGAAGGAAGGTCATTGATGAAGCAGCTGAAGATGGTTGGGCCTAGGACACTGCCTTGAGGAACTTCTGCAGCAAGGGCTGAGATGATTGGCCTCCAACAACCACCTTCCTTTATGTTCGGTATGACTCCAGCCAGTGGAGATTCCCATTGACTTCAGTTATATTAGGGCTCCTTGATGCCACACTCGGTCAAATACTGCCTTGATGTCAAGGGCAGTCACTCTCATCTGAGTGCTCTGCCACCTCAGCAGAAAATTTGAGTGCACAGGACTTCAGCAGTGACTTGCATGCAATTTAAATTATTTGAAATGCACCAGCTAGCTAAAACCACCTGAAAAACTGTACAAGAAATTCAGTACAAATAGTGCACCTGTTTTTCAAGCACTAAGCTCAGGAAAATAGGTCCTCAAAATTCCATGCAAACACGAAGAATTTGTAATCGTTTTGCAAAACTTAACTTGAACTCAGTGTGCCTGGCCTCCAAGTTGTCCTAGATCCACTTCATTGGACGCTGGCCCTGTGGCCCATTTGATCTTATTAATTTTTCATTGAGACTAGACATTAGATGATGTAATCATCCCTCCCTCATAATCCCTCTCAGCTGTTGGCCATTCTGTGTTAATACTATATCAATTCTAAATTTACTTTTCAGAGCCCTATGTCTGTGCTTTGGAATGGGTGGCCTTAATGCTGAAGTAGCTCGGTGTGAAAAAAAATGCAATGTGCATCAATGTTCCCTCTAATTTGTGGTCCAAGTGCACGGTCCCTTTAAATATGCTGCACGGCTGCACACGCAGTGTATCTTCCAGCGGAAGCAGCTGGTGAACGGCCTGCGCAGGACCTCCCGATTGGTGCACGGCAGCGCACCTTAGGGGGAACACTGGTGTGCAGTGAGTACTATCCATTACATGTGCATTGAAGCAGAACGCTCACATTGAAAAAACAGTCAATTCCCACCAAGCAGTCAAGTCAAGGAACAACCCATTCTGTGTCAGTAATGAGCTAGCTATAGGAGCAAAGAGACACATAGGCAATGGAAGTAAAAACTGAAAATGTTGAAAATACACAGGAGGTTAGTCAACATCTGAAAAAACAAGTTAATGTTTTGGTTGGAGATCTTTCGTGAGAACTGTAAACTGGAAGATAAATTGAGCTCCTAAACAGAGCAGGGTGAAAGAAAAAAAAGAGGCAGAACAACAGTAGAAGTCAAGAGTCGGGAATGCTGACCCCTGTTATAAAGCAATTAATGGTTTGAATGACTAGCTGAAAACGAGTTGAAAGCTAGTGGATGAAATGCAAAACTCAATTCAGAGGCAATGAAAAGGTATTAAACAGAGGAGTGCAAAATTAGCTGAGCTTGGCAGCGAACGGGCATAGGAAAGAAGAAAAAAAGACCTCCAAAATTAAGAAAAACAACAGATAGCAAAAAAAAAAAATCATGGAAATAAAAAAAACACAGGAAATTAGAACAAAAAATAAACATAACCAGTGGATATCGTGTATTTGGATTTCCAGAAGGCATTCAATGAGGTATCACATAAAAGGTTACTGCACAAGATAAAAGTTCACAGGGTTAGGGGTAATATATTAGCATGGATAGAGGATTGGCTAACTAACAGAAAATAGAGAGTTTGGATAAATGGGTCATTTTCAGGTTGGCAAACAGTAACTAGTGGGGTGCCGCAGGGATCGGTGCTGGGGCCTCAACTATTTACAATCAATATTAGTGACTTGGATGAAGGGAATTAGTGTAATGTAGCCAAGCTGGGTGGGAGAACAAATTGTGAGGACGACACAAGAAATCTGCAAAGGGATATAGACAGGCTAAGTGAGTGGGCAAAAAATTGGCACGGAGTATAATGTGGGAAAATGTGAGGTTATCCACTTTGGCAGGAAAAAAATAGAAAAGCAAATTATAATTTAAATGGAGAACAATTGCAAAGTGCTGCAGTACAGAGGGACCTGGGGGTCCTTGTGCATGAAACAAAGTTAATATGGAAGTACAGCAAGTTGTCAGGAAGGCAAATTGAATGTTGGCCTTTATTGCAAGTGGGATAGAATATAAAAGCAGAGAAGTCCTGCTACAACTGTACAGTTTTGGTCTCTGTATTTAAGGAAGTATATACTTGCATTGGAAGCTGTTCAGAGAAGGTTCATTAGGTTGATTCCGAAGATGAGGGGGTTGAATTATGAAGAGAGGTTGAGCCTATACTCATTGGAGTTCAGAAGAATGAGGGGTGATATTATCGAAACTTATAAGATAATGAGGGGGTTCGACAAGGTGGATGAAGAGAGGATATTTCTACTCAAGGGAAACTAAAACTAGGGGACATAGCCCCTTATTGAGACTGCCCATTTAAAACTGAGATGAGGAGGAATTTCTTCTCTGAGGGTTGTAAATCTGTGGAATTCTCTGCCCCAGAGAGCTGTGGAAGCTGGGTCATTGAATATATTTAAGGTGGGGATGACAGATTCTTGAACAATAAGGGTGTCGAGGGTTATGGGGAGCGGGCGGGGAAGTGGAGCTGAGTCCATGATCAGATCAGCCATGATCTTATGAAATGGCGGAGCAGACTCGAGGGGCCAAATGGCCTATTCCTGCTCCTATTTCTATGTTCTTATATAACTAGTACTGCACCACCCCCCAGAAGAGACAGGCCAACATGTTCTGACCCAAACCCACCTATCCTCCCTTCTTCCAAGTGTCATGCTTCTAAGAAAATAGGGGAGAAGGCCATGGTCTGAAGTTGTTCAATAAATGTTCAGACTAGAGGGCTGCTAAGTCCCGGAAAAACTTAAAGACATAGAAATGGAGTACGCAGTCAGCTAAGGAAAAATAAGAACAGTTCAGAAGCTCTGGTGCAGAAAGTCGAGTCATCATAAAATCTATGAAGAGGACACAGGCAGGGGGGGTGGGTGGCGGGGCAGGCTGGGGGAAATAGTTTTACTGGAAATGACAAGAGGGACAGTTCAGGTAGTTGTGGAAACCTATTGACAGAAGGGCCGAGAGAAAAGTTGAGGGAAGGAATAGAAGGGAAGGAAGGTGTAAGGCAAGATAGATTGGAAGTGTAATCAATGAACTTCTCAGGATCAGAGTGAGATCAAGTAATAGTACCAACACAGCCACCCACATAATGGAGGGAAAGATCAGGAAAGAAAGCAGAGTATGATTGGCAGGAAATTTTACTGAAGGAGTAAAGATTTATATATGTATAATATAAGATCAGCAACATCGCAAGTTTTTGTTAATATTTGTTTTATTCAACTAATTTATGATTACAATACCAAGCATTTTCATTGATGAACAAAATGAACAGGGGGAACTTTGTGCCCTTGTTGCACGCTTACTGAAATAGTATCCATAATATTTACATTACTGCATTGTGACCACACTTTCAGCATAGTGGGGCCAAGTTTCGGCCTGAGTTGCTCCTGTTTTTTTGGAGCAACTGGTTTAGAACGGAGTATCTTAGAAATTGCAATTCTCGGCATTTAGTTTGCTCCAGTTCTAGTCAGTTAGAACAGTTTCAGTTTGGAACAGATTTTTTTTTTCCAAAAGGGGGCATATCCAGCCACTTACGCCCGTTTTGAAAGTTTAGGCAGTGAAAACTTACTCCAAAATAACTTAGAATGGAGTAAGTGTAGATTTTTGTATGCTCAGAAAAACCTTGTCTACACTTAGAAAATCAGGCGTAGGTTACAAATCAGGCGAAGGAAATGGGGGGGGTTTAAAAGGGAAGTTTACAAACATTAAACACTTCAGTTTTACAAATAAAGAGCCATCATTAATAATAAATAATAAAGACATCAATAAATCAATCAAAAAAATTAATACGAAATAAAAAAGTTAAAAATCAACAAAACGTTTTCTACTTACCGACTGCAGCACCGGGAGCCCTCCAACAGCATGCTGGGTCGCTCCCCCCGCCACCAGTGTGTCTCTGACTGTGTGTGTGTGTGTGTGTGTGTGTGTGTGTGTGTGTGTGTGTGTGTGTGTCTCACTCTGTCAATGTCTGTTAATGACAGCGAGACAAGGGGAGGGGAGAAGGCAGCGAGACGAGGGGAGAAGGAAGGGGAGGGGAGAAGGAAGGGGAGGGGAGAAGGAAGGGGAGGGGAGGGGAGAGGAGAAGGGAGGGGAGGGGAGGGGAGGGGAGAGGAGAAGGGAGGGGAGGGGAGGGGAGGGGAGAGGAGAAGGGAGGGGAGGGGAGGGGAGGGGAGGAGAGAAGGGAGGGGAGAGGAGAAGGGAGGGGAGGGGAGGGGAGAGGAGAAGGGAGGGGAGGGGAGGGGGAGAGGAGAAGGGAGGGGAGGGGAGGGGAGAGGAGAAGGGAGGGGAGGGGAGAGGAGAAGGGAGGGGAGGGGAGAGGAGAAGGGAGGGGAGGGGAGGGGAGAGGAGAAGGGAGGGGAGGGGAGAGGAGAAGGGAGGGGAGGGGAGAGGAGAAGGGAGGGGAGAGGAGAAGGGAGGGGAGAGGAGAAGGGAGGGGAGAGGAGAAGGGAGGGGAGAGGAGAAGGGAGGGGAGAGGAGAAGGGAGGGGAGAGGAGAAGGGAGGGGAGAGGAGAAGGGAGGGGAGAGGAGAAGGGAGGGGAGAGGAGAAGGGAGGGAGAGGAGAAGGGAGGGGAGAGGAGAAGGGAGGGGAGAGGAGAAGGGAGGGGAGAGGAGAAGGGAGGGGAGAGGAGAAGGGAGGGGAGAGGAGAAGGGAGGGGAGAGGAGAAGGGAGGGGAGAGGAGAAGGGAGGGGAGAGGAGAAGGGAGGGGAGAGGAGAAGGGAGGGGAGAGGAGAAGGGAGGGGAG